>NW_006238923.1:13820688-13829969 GCF_000375325.1 Capsella rubella
ACGATTACAATTCTCAGGATCGTTTGGTGGCTAACAACAAAAACCTAATAAAATACTCGATACCTTCGGCAATCCAAATGAAGCCTATTTATAACAATGTTTGGGAAAACCTTAAAACATAAAACGACAACGTAAAAGCGGTTCAAAGGTTGTTTTGACTAAGTTGGTTGAGTGAGCATCTCGAGTGACCATCTTCTCTGCTTTGCTCGATCGTGTCACTCGAGTGATCGTGTCGAGTGACCTGTAAAACCATCAGCTACTTCTTTGCTTTTCTCGATCATGTCACTCGAGTGAGTGCATCGAGTGACAGGTAGTTTTGCTTCGCTTCTCTTCTGCTCGATCTGCCACTCGATCGTATACGTCTGCTGCTCACTCGAACGTCGATGTAACTGCAACGCATCCTTGCTTCTCACTCGATCGTCCCACTCGATCGTTTGCATGTCGAGTAACGCTTGTTCCTCGGCTTCGCACTGCATGTCTCCTAAGTACCTGAAACACTCCAAATATGCACAATGTATGCAAGATATGCATGATATGCATAAAACCTACCTAAGTATGTAAAACATGCAGAAAGGGATTAATATGATGCGAATCAACAAGTGAATGATGCTGAAAAGATGATGAATGCATGCTCAAAAAGCGATGGAATACAGACTTATCAAAAATATCAATGACTCAAAAGAAATCACGATTACAATTCTCAGGATAGTTTGGTGGCTAACAACAAAAACCTAATAAAAATAACTCGATCCCTTGGGCAATCCAAATGAGACCTATTTATAACAATGTTTGGGAAAACCTTAAAACATAAAACGACAACGTAAAAGCGGATTATAAGTTGTAATGGTCCTGTCGGTCGAGTGAGCGTGTCGAGTAACACTTAATTTCTTCTCTGCATCATTTCATACTCGACTGTGTTCCTTAAGTGAACGCGTCGAGTGATCTGTGAAACCATCAACTACTTCTTTGCTTTGCTCGATCATGTCACTCAAGTGAGCATGTCAAGTGACAGGTGGTTCTGCTTCGCTTCCCTTGTGCTCGATCAGCTACTCGATCGTATACGTCTGTTGCTCACTCGATCGCCGTTGTAATTGCAATGTAACTCTGCTGCCTACTCGATCATCCTACTCGGTCGTGTCAATCGAGTGAAGTATGTTCCTACAACGCATCCTTGCTTCTCACTCGATCGTCCCACTCGATCGTGTGCATGTCGAGTAACGCTTGTTCCTCTACTTCGCTCTGCATGTCTTCTAAGTACCTGAAACACTCTAAATATGCACAATGTATGCAAGATATGCATGATATGCATAAAACCTACCTAAGTATGTAAAACATGCAGAAAGGGATCAATATGATACGAATCAACAAGTGAATGATGCTGAAAAGATGATGAGTCCATGCTCAAAAAGCGATGAAATACAGACTTATCAACTCCCCCAAACTTAGTCTTTGCTTGCCCTCAAGCAAAGCAAAAGAAACAAAGTGGAAGAGAGGTTTGAAAATGGGGTCTCAGAACCTGTAACTTGCAAGATAGCGCAGTTAAAATCAATGTCCTGGTTGCTAAGTCTTTGATGCATGCTGAGAGAACTTTACTTAACCACTTTAGACAAACTCATCAAATCCGAAACTGATTCTATCCCTTGACCTACACATGCATTCAAATCATTCATTCCTTTTAACATTCATTACTCAAGTATATGAATCTGGTTGTGCAAGGCTTAACAAATGATACTAGGATTTTTCTATCAATTACCCTAGAGTACTATCATGTCATTGCAGTACAATAGGTATCAATCCAATCAGGTGTGATGCTAGCAATCAAGATATATCAGAAATGATTAAGTCAAGCAAGTATAAATGATCTTTTGGTTTTCAGTGATCCTAAGCGAACATGTTAAACATGCGATAAATGTAAGGCTGTAAAACATAGACTACCATGCATAAACCAAAACGTAACGATTATTGATACTGGCAAGAAAATAAAGCAGAACAAGTAAATAACAAGAGAATTAAACAGAAAGCACAAATGGATAGAAGATCCCGAGGATGAGGTTATTGATGTAGGTGGAGTATGCTAATCTACTTCGAGTGTTTATCAAACTGCAAACATTCTAATCCCTAGACAAGGAACTTCTAATACTAGTCAATCCAATCTCTTGGCAGAAACTATCAAGTTTACAACACTTCCTAATCTCAATTCTCATTGATGAAACATTTAGTAAACATGCATAAAGAAACAGCTCATTAATGTCAATAAACATCTTAGCCAACCAATCTCTTGGGCTAAGCATGTAAATCTCTTGCACTAGTTGGTTCAGACATTTCATCATATACCTTTCGGGTATGAAATGTCTATGACCCCTTTCCAATTGATCAGAGAAGAACTAGCTAATAAAACTCTAGTCCATAAGGGAAACAAAACGAATCTAACATAAACACTCTAGCAAACTAACATCCTCCACCTAATCTATCCCATCCTCAAGAACCCTAACACTACTCAGAAGCAGAAATCATGTTAAACATCATGAAACAAGAATCGTTCAAAACATGCATAATAATAAAGATGACAGGAAGAGTAACAACAATGATTCAAGAACTAACTACAAAATATCAATAACTCAAACGAAATCACGATTACAATTCTCAGGATCGTTTTGGTGGCTAACAACAAAAACCTAATCAAATAAAACTCGATCCCTTGGACAATCCAAATGAGACCTATTTATAACAATGTTTGGGAAAACCTTAAAACATAAAACGACAACGTAAAAGCAGATTAAAAGTTGTAATGGTCATGTCGGTCAAGTGAGCGTGTCGAGTAACACTTAATTTCTTCTCTGCATTATTTCATACTCGACCGTGTTCCTCGAGTGAACGTGTCGAGTGATCTGTGAAACCATCAGCTACTTCTTTGCTTTGCTCGATCATGTCACTCGGGTGTGTGCATTGAGTGACAGGTGATTCTGCTTCGCTTCCCTTCTGCTCGATCACCTACTCGATCGTATGCGTCTGCTGCTCACTCGATCATCCTACTCGATCGTGACCATCAAGTGAAGTATGTTCCTGCAACGCATCCTTGCTTCTCACTCGATCGTCCCACTCGATCGTATGCATGTCGAGTAACGCTTGTTCCTCTGCTTCGCTCTACATGTCTCCTAAGTACCTGAAACAATCCAAATATGCACAATGTATGCAAGATATGCATAATATGCATAAAACCTACCTAAGTATGTAAAACATGCAGAAAAGGATCAATATGATGTGAATCAACAACTAAATGATGCTGAAAAGATGATGAATGCATGCTCAAAAAGTGATGATATACAGACTTATCAACTCCCCCAAACTTAGTCTTTGTTTGCCCTCAAGCAAAGCAAAAAGAAACAAAGTGGAAGAGAGGTTTGAAAATGGGGTCTCAAAACCTGTAATTTGCAAGATAGAGCAGTTAAAATCAATGTCCTGTTTGCTAAGTCTTTGATGCATGCTGAGAGAACTTTACTTAACAACTTTAGACAAACTCATCAAATCCGAAACTGATTCTATTAATTGATCTACACATGCATTCAAATTATTCATTCCTTTTAATATTCATTACCAAAGTATATGAATCTGGTTGGGCAAGGCTTAACAAATGATACTAGGATTTTTCTATCAATTACCCTAGAGTACTATAATGTCATTGAAGTACAATAGGTATCAATCCAATTAGGTGTGATGCTAGCAATCAAGATATATCAGAAATGATTAAGTCAAGCAAGTATAAATGATCTTTTGGTTTTCAGTGATCCTAAGCAAACATGTTAAACAAGCGATAAATGTTAGGCTGTAAAACATAGACTACCATGCATAAACCAAAACGTAACGATTATTGATACTTGCAAGAAAATAAAGCAGAACAAGCAAATAACAAGAGAATTAAACAGAAAGCACAGATGGATAGAAGATCCCGAGGATGAGGTTATTGATGTAGGTGGAGTATGCTAATCTACTTCGAGTGTTTATCAAACTGCAAACATTCTAATCCCTAGTCAATGAACTTCTAATACTAGTCAATCCAATCTCTTGGCAGAAACTATCAAGTTTACAATACTTCCTAATCTCAATTCTCATTGATGAAACATGTAGTAAACAGGCATAAAGAAACAACTCATTAATGTCAATAAACATCTTAGACAACCAATCTCTTGGGCTAAGCATGTAAATCTTTAGCACTATTTGGTTCAGACATTTCATTATATACCTTTCGGGTATGAAATGTCTATGACCCAGTTCCAATTGATCAGAGAAGAACTAGCTAATAAAACTCTAGTGCAGAAGGGAAACAAAACGAATCTAACATAAACACTCTAGCAAACTAACATCCTCCACCTAATCTATCCCATCCTCAAGAACCCTAACACTACTCAGATGCAGAAATCATGTTAAACATCATGAAACAAGAATCATTCAAAACATGCATAATAATAAAGATGACAGGAAGAGTAACAACAATGATTCAAGAACTAACTACAAAATATCAATAACTCAAAAGAAATCACGATTACAATTCTCAGGATCGTTTTGGTGGCTAACAACAAAAACCTAATCAAATAAAACTCGATCCCTTGGACAATCCAAATGAGACCTATTTATAACAATGTTTGGGAAAACCTTAAAACATAAAACGACGACATAAAAGCAGATTAAAAGTTGTAATGGTCCTGTCGGTCGAGTGAGCGTGTCGAGTAACACTTAATTTCTTCTCTGCATCATTTCATACTCGACCGTGTTCCTCGAGTGAACGTGTCGAGTGATCTGTGAAACCATCAGCTACTTCTTTGCTTTGCTCGATCATGTCAGTCGGGTGTGTGCATCGAGTGACAGGTCGTTCTGCTTTACTTCCCTTCTGATCGATCAGCTACTCGATCGTATGTGTCTGCTGCTCAGTCGATCATCCTACTCGATCGTGTCCATCGAGTGAAGTATGTTCCTGCAACGCATCCTTGCTTCTCACTCGATCGTCCCACTCGATCGTATGCATGTCGAGTAACGCTTGTTCCTCTGCTTCGCTCTGCATGTCTCCTAAGTACCTGAAACACTCCAAATATGCACAATGTATGCAAGATATGCATGATATGCATAAAACCTACCTAAGTATGTAAAACATGCAGAAAAGGATTAATATGATGCGAATCAACAAGTAAATGATGCTGAAAAAATGATGAGTGCATGCTCAAAAAGTGATGATATACGGACTTATCAACTCCCCCAAACTTAGTCTTTGCTTGCCCTCAAGCAAAGCAAAATAAAACAAAGTGGAAGAGAGGTTTGAAAATGGGGTCTTAGAACCTGTAACTTGCAAGATAGAGCAGTTAAAATCAATGTCCCGGTTGCTAAGTCTTTGATGCATGCTGAGAGAACTTTACTTAAAGACTTTAGAGAAACTCATCAAATCCGAAACTGATTATATCCCTTGATCTACACATGCATTCAAATCATTCATTCCTTTTAACATTCATTACTCAAGCATATGAATCTGGTTATGCAAGGCTTAACAAACTCACTTGGCTAGGCAGAAATAGGTTTTGAGAATCAAGAGGGTTTAAACAATTTCAGGACAAGGATCTCTCAATGAATGGATTGAGCTTTAGGGAGAATGCTAAAGGTAAGGACCAACAAATGCATACAGGAATAAAACCTTGATTACCCAATGGTTCCCAAGTGCTTAATCCTAATCATCTAAACCCGAATGATCCTTATGTCTACCCTTCAACATCAATCCCATTTTTTTTTCTTTTTTTCCTTAGGAGGAGTTTCTTATTACTACTAGTGTATAGGGGGTTTCTTTTTTACTATGGTTCTGTTTTCTTCTTACGTTATAAGACATCTAAACTTTTTCTCTTTCTTAACATCCCAGAACCATTCTCTGTATATCATGCTAACCCCACAAAAATCAATCACTAGAGTATAAACTTCTAGAAAACATTCTCCTCCTAAGGACACAACTTTTTCTGTTTCTCTTCTTTTTTTCCATAATTATTCCAATCCCAAACCCAAGTAAGAATCCAGACCTAGTCCTATCTGATTTGAAAGTGAAAATCAGAAATACTCAAGATTTTAATCTTGTCAGCTCATACCTAACACGTTCTCCCCAAGCATAATCCGGTAAAAGACCTACCACTCAAAAATTATTAATTGGCTTGAAAGAAAAGGATAGGATGTGGGTGTGGCAAACTGATCAAAAGAAAGATCAGCTACTTGGATCAACAAGAGTGGTGAAAGGAGGAAGATGATCCAAATATGTATATGGTGACCATGAGCATGCAAGCAAAACACAACCAGATATTTGCAAGTCAAGATTAAGTTCTTATAGGGTAAGGAACGAGATCATATCACAACATGTTTCAACCAAGTTCAAAAATGCTCTTCATGAATTTCAAGTTTGTTTCAGACTTACTTCAAGTTCAATCATCATGCATCAAAAAGCTAACAATCAGGGCATTGATCTCAACTAGTGAATCATAGCAAATCAACAAGGTGTAACTCATCATCGCCCCCTATGCTAATGCAACAGTCCTACATGAAACAATCTAGACTCAATCCTAATATGCAAATGCAAGCTACATGATCACTCTGTTTTTAAAGATGTTTTCTGAATTTTTTTTAAATTTTTAGGGGTTTTCAATGCACATATATGAATGCAAATTATATGCTAAAAATTCAAAATAAGAGAAGAGAACACAACATCAAATATCATCCCAAACCCTCCCCCAAACTTAAATTACACAGTCTCTTGTGTAATAGAAATTTGAGAGTTGGTTTGAGAATCAAACAAACAAAAGTATGAAAATGCAATGGTATATACAGATGAAGGTTTGGAGTGGTACCTTACTGAAAATAGCAATCCAGGTATTGAGTCATGGACTCGCTTGTATAAGCACCTGGTGCAGGCTGCGCAGGAGGAGCCTCTGTAGGATGCTCAACGTTCTGCTTGACAGGATCCGCAGTGAAGTCTTGGAAATGATACGCACTTGGATCAATAGTCAGGTCCTCAATGTGATCCTCGGCTTGATCCACGGTCAGATCCTCAACATGATGCTCGTATGACAAGTGCGATGAACTAGCTTTTGCCTTCCGTCTCGCTGCCTTCTTCTTTTTCCTTTTCTCCTTCTTCTTGCTAGCCCTAACCTCAGGGGAGGACTGTCTCAGAGGAAAAGAAGAAACATTATGCTCTCTATACTCATAGGCAGAATGACGTGATGGAGAAGGAGTTCTGTAGCGTGCTGGGACATCACTCGTGGACAAACGGCGCTGAACTGGTCTAGCATCCTGCGGTGTAGTGTCTGCAAAAGCTGTAGTGGTGGAGGCGCAGCTAAACTTACTCATGAAGCTCTTCATCTTCGATTTCATAGATTTTATTGCCTTGTCTTGCAGCATGTTCCACTTCTGAAGTGTACTGATACGCTTGTGAGCTTCCACCAAACTCTTGCCTTGTCTAGGCGCTGTGTAGTCCTTGAAGTGGTACCTCTCTGGTCTATACTCACCTGAATCTTCTTCCATCTCATCATCCTCTTTCTCAGATACCTCCATCGCTTCCTCACCATCTGTCGTGTAGAGAGCCTCCGCTGGAGGGGTAAACTCAATGTTGCTTCCTTCGAGTATCCTAGTGAAAGCAATACAAGGAAGCAAAAATCGCACGTCACCATGTACAGGGTGAGTGAAGTAGTATATATATAACCCGTTGCGTTTCTCCCAATGAAACCATTGAGCTTGCCTCAAATTCTGAATGTCTATGAACCTTGGTGCAATAGGCTCTAAACTCAGCGGGACGCTACAAGCTTCCAAGATGACTGTCACCAACCCTCCCATATATATAACCCGTTGCGTTTCTCCCAATGAAACCATTGAGCTTGCCTCAAATTCTGAATGTCTATGAACCTTGGTGCAATAGGCTCTAAACTCAGCGGGACGCTACAAGCTTCCAAGATGACTGTCACCAACCCTCCCATACACATAACTCCTTGAGTTCTGCAGCTGCTCAGCTTCACTACCCAAGTTCTGTAACTGAGTAGCTGGTGCAACATAGTGAACGAGGGGGATGTATCAGTCCTATCACCTCGCAGTAGATCTTTGAGTGCAAGATCAATCATCTCCAGCTCCCCGTTGATCAGTGTCCCTGTTGTCTCTCTCGCGAAGAACACGTTTGCAACTGATCGATGGAAGTAGCGGATAACTGGACTTCTGATGTGGTTGCTCTTGGTCCTAGATGAAGCGAACTTCTTATCATTCCCAATCGTTTCTCAAAGAGCCAACAATTCATCCCTATCAATCCTTTGCCCAGTCCCTGTTCCATTAGGGAACCCAAACAAACCTTCCATCTCTCTGATGGTCAGCAGATACTCATGATCATGGATGGTGAAGGTAATGTATCCCAATCCTCCATCTGACTCTATGTCCGGATCATCCTCATAAAGTTGTATGGCAAGCGTACAGAGGAACTAAATTGTCTCCTCTTGGTATGCGTTTCGTGGACTAGTCATGAGGGTGCTGAGATGACAATGCTCGAACATATACTCGACATCATCAGAGATAGCCAGCTCATCCATCGTCTGCTGGCAAGGATCCCTCGTGCCCTAAAACTCATGCTGCTGATACAGCTTGTAATACTATCCCGGGGCTAACCACTTTTCTGTCTTCTTCTTCTGCACTGATGATACTAGGATTTTTCTATCAATTACCCTAGAGTACTATCATGTCATTGCAGTACAATAGGTATCAATCCAATCAGGTGTGATGCTAGCAATCAAGATATATCAGAGATGATTAAGTCAAGCAAGCATAAATGATTTTTGGTTTTCAGCGATCCTAAGCGAACATGTTAAACATGCAATAAATGTAAAGCTGTAAAACATAGACTACCATGCATAAACTAAAACGTAACGATTATTGATACTGGCAAGAAAACAAAGCAGACCAAGTAAATAACAAGAGAATTAAACAGAAAGCACAAATGGATAGAAGATCCCGAGGATGAGGTTATTGATGTAGGTGGAGTATGCTAATCTACTTCGAGTGTTTATCAAACTGCAAACATTCTAATCCCTAGACAATGAACTTCTAATACTAGTCAATCCAATCTCTTGGCAGAAACTATCAAGTTTACAACACTTCCTAATCTCAATTCTCATTGATGAAACATGCAGTAATCAGGCATAAAGAAACAGCTCATTAATGTCAATAAACATCTTAGACAACCAATCTCTTGGGCTAAGCATGTAAATCTCTGGCACTAGTTGGTTCAG
>NW_006238923.1:13830069-13910392 GCF_000375325.1 Capsella rubella
CTATGACCTAGTTCTAATTGATCAGAGAAGAACTAGCTAATAAAACTCTAGTCCAGAAGGGAAACAAAATGAATCTAACATAAACACTCTAGCAAACTAACATCCTCCACCTAATCTATCCCATCCTCCAGAACCCTAACACTACTCAGACGCAGAAATCATGTTAAACATCATGAAAAAGAATCGTTCAAAACATGCATAATAATAAGGATGATAGGAAGAGTAACAACAATGATTTCAGAACAAGTTGCAAAATCTCAATAACTCAAAAGAAATATGAATTACAATTCTCAGGATCGTTTGGTGGCTACAACAAAAACCTAATAAAAATAAAACTCGATCCCTTCGGCAATCCAAATGAAGCCTATTTATAACAATGTTTGGGAAAACCTTAAAACATAAAACGACAACGTAAAAGCGGTTCAAAGGTTGTTTTGGCTAAGTTGGTCGAGTGAGCACCTCGAGTGACCATCTTCTCTGCTTTGCTCGATCATGTCACTCGAGTGATCGTGTCGAGTGACCTGTAAAACCATCAGCTACTTCTTTGCTTTGCTCGATCATGTCACTCGAGTGAGTGCATCGAGTGACAGGTAGTTCTGCTTCGCTTCCCATCTGCTCGATCTGCCACTCGATCGTATACGTCTGCTGCTCACTCGATCGTCGATGTAACTGCAACGCATCCTTGCTTCTCACTCGATCGTCCCACTCGATCGTATGCATGTCGAGTAACGCTTGTTCCTCTGCTTCGCTCTGCATGTCTCCTAAGTACCTGAAACACTCCAAATATGCACAATGTATGCAAGATATGCATGATATGCATAAAACCTACCTAAGTATGTAAAACATGCAGAAAGGGATCAGTATGATGCGAATCAACAAGTGAATGATGCTGAAAAGATGATGAATGCATGCTCAAAAAGCGATGAAATGCAGACTTATCAACTGACTTGCGAGCTGGGACAGGTGGATGCTCTTCAAGCTCATAATCACTTTCATCATCCTGCAGCTCCATTGGTTTCTTTCCCGAAGACTTACTGGTTCTACCTCTTGCCTGAGATGGACCAACACCAGACGCTCTCTGATATGCAGCTTTCTTCTTCTCCATATAAACCTTAGACATAGACTGAGGAGATGCACGCTCTGTTGGTTTACAACCATACTTCTCTCGCATTTCATGCAACAAATCTCTTGACATTGTGAAACTGAAATAATTGGAACTCAAAGCTAAAAATTAGCTTGTTAGTGTTCCAAAAGCTAAGAAAAATGAGCAAATTCGAAAGAAATGAGTGGAGATACAAACGCTTATCACTTTCGGTCGAGTGAGCAAATGAGTGCACGGTCGAGTGAACTGGTTGTGAGTGTAGGTCGAGTGAGTGCACAACGAGTGGTGGTGAAGAGCCGACGGTCGAGTGAGGCGCAGAGGAGATGAAAATGTTGGGAGCTTCAACCGAGTGGAAGTGCGGGTGAGAGTGGGAATCGCGTGAATAGAGTCCAAGCGAGACTTTTCAGTAGGGGAGTGAGACGAGTAAGGGCCGCGAGAGGTGACAACGGTCGAGTGGCTCCACTGCTACGGGAATCCGGTGAAGATGAGGTGCGTCGAGTGAGCAAACGGCGAGATTGAGAGCCGGTGCCGTCGAGTGGTGTGCGCGTGGTCAAGTGATTGCTTAGCGCGTCAAGTGAGTAGAAGATATGGGCAGCTCAAGTAAGAATCCGGTGAGTCGAGTGAGAGCTTAAGATGAACAGATCGAACAACAAAAAGAAAAACCGGTCGAGTGGAGCCTCCATCAACGCGTGACTCGAGTGAGAGGGAGAAACGGTGAGTCGAGTGCGGTAGAGTGAGCTCGGGTGAGAGTCGAGAACTACGCCAGTCGAGTAAAGATATCGGTGGTTGAGTTAGCTATACCGAGTGAGAGTCTGACGGCCGAGTGGACAAACGGCGAAATTGTAGTGAAGTTGCTCGAATAGAGAGGATCGAGTGAAGGAGACGATTTCGAGTGAGGGTGATGAGAGAGTGATTATGTGAGGTCGAGTGAGTGGTGGGAGTGAGGATAAGATATGTGTGGTTTGGTTGTGTCGAGTGAGATGTTTTTTTTTTTTTTTTTTTTTTTTTTCAAACATCTCTACCTAGTGAAAATCATCCCACCTCCTCACTGAACCATGTTCGATACTGTATCTCCTCCTCACTCATATCTTAAATCCTGAACAACACAAAACCAAAAACAAAAATCAAAAACACAAAAAATCCTAGACAGTATGTACAAGGATACTTTTGGGACTTCCTCCCAAGTGAGCTTGTTTAAAGTCACTTAGCTTGACTTTTATGCCTTTTAGGTTCTGGGAGGCTCATAGAGAGGCATGGAGGACCCCTTTGGTGTCTCTTGATCAGCTTGGTAACGCTTGACACGTTGACCGTTAAAAGTGACTCCCTGCACTTCTCCTTCTGCTATGCATCTCCTAAACTGCCCATTTGAATCTCTCTTGTACAAGTAAGGTTCATCACAGAAGTAGTGGTTGACATCTCTGAAAAACTTCTTTTTCCTATAAGGATCCATGTCTGCAGGAATCTCTCCACAGACCTTGTAGTTCACCACATCCGCATACCAGGGCATACTCTCTGAATCGACTACTAGACATTGAAGCTCCTTCATAGCCATTCCTGTTTGATGCATCTTCTTGCATATCTCAACAACCATAAGATGTTCTTCAGGCATAGAGTCATTAATAGGGATTGGATCTTCTATTCTCATTCTGGACAAGTGATCAGCAACGCCGTTCTCTATCCCCTTCTTATCAACAATCTCCATATCAAACTCCTGGAGTAAAAGTATCCATCTCAGCAGTCTCGGCTTGGTATCCTTCTTGGAGTATATATGCCTAAGCGCAGCATGGTCTGTGTAGACTACAACTTTTGATCCTACAAGGTAACTTCTGAATTTCTCAAACGCAAAGACTACATCCAAGATCTCTTTCTTTGTTGTTGCATACCTCCCTTGTGTCTCATCAAGGGTTCTGCTCGCATAGTAGATGACATGCAGTTTCTTCTCTATTCGCTGCCCCAACACAGCCCTTACTGCATAATTTGAGGCATCACACATTATCTCAAAAGGATGATCCCAGTCTGGAGCTTGGACTATTGGTGCTGAGACTAACGCTTCCTTGATCTTGTTGAAAGCTTCCAGACAGCTCTCATTAACAACAAACTCGACCTCCTTGCACAGCAGTCTTGTAAGGGGTCTTGCACTTTTTGAGAAGTCCTTGATGAATTTTCTGTAAAACCCAGCATGCCCGAGGAAACTCCTTATATCCTTGACTGACTTTGGAGGTTGCAACTGTACCATGACCTTAATCTTTGCTTTACAACCTCAATCCCTTTCTCTGATACCTTGTGTCCCAACACTATCCCTTCGTTCACCATGAAGTGGCCTTCTCCCAGTTGAGCACTAGGCTTGTCTCCTCACATCTTGCTAATATCCTGCAGAGATTCAACAAAGATGAGGAGAAGGAGGAGCCATACACGGAAAAATCATCCATGAATACTTCCACCATCTCCTCTATCAAATCTGAGAATATTAAGGTCATACACCTCTGAAATGTTGCAGGTGCATTACACAAACCAAAAGGCATGCGTCTGTAGGCAAATGTGCCATAGGGACAAGTGAAAGTGGTCTTTTCCTGATCATTTGGGTGGATAGGAATTTGGAAAAATCCGCTATACCCATCAAGGAAACAGTAGTTGGGATAATTGGCTAATCGTTCTAACATTTGATCCATGAAAGGAAGAGGGAAATGATCTTTCCTATACGCAACATTCAGTTTTCTGTAATCAATGCACATTCTATGGCCAGTGATAGTCCTAATGGGGATCAATTCATCTTTTTCATTTTTTATCACTGTAATTCCCCCTTTCTTGGGTACGCAATGTACTAGGGATACCCAAGTACTATCAGAGATAGGATAGATAACCCCAGCATTCAACAGTTTAAGAATTTCTTTTTTCACAACTTCCTTAAGCTTAGGATTCAATCTCCTTTGAGGTTCAATACTAGAGTATGATTCATTTTCCAGATTAATCCTATGCATGCAGAGACTAGGTGAGATCCCCTTGATATCATCTAAGGAATAACCTATGGCCCTTCTATATTTTCTAAGCTCAGTGACTAGCAACTCTAATTCCTCATTACTCAAGCAAGCATTCACAATGATAGGATAAGTAGAGTTGGATCCAAGGAATACAAACCTCAGTCTTGAGGGTAGCGGTTTGAGCTCAACCTTGGGAGCTTTTAACTCTGACCAGTCATCATCAGCCGCGTTGACAGGGTCAACAGCAGGGTGAGTGATCGGGCTACCACTGACTTCATCCTCTACTGTGCATACCTCCTTGACAGACTGATCCAATTCTTCAAAACGTTCTGAATCATCAATTGCCTTGTAGGTATCCAGCAATGTTTCGTAGACCTTTGTCTCAGCATGAAAAAATCCATTTGATCCACTCTTTGTCAAGGCTGTCTTGAGATGATCCTCCTCAGCAAGTTCTTCTAAAAGTTCATCAGCTAGCTGATCCATCCCCTCTATCCAGAACACCTTGCCATTGATTGTTGGTTTCTTCATAGACTCTTTGATGTCAAATGTCATCTTGAAGTCTTCTCCCAAGCATAAGTCTATCTTTCCCTTCTTAACATCAATGATAGCTCCAGCAGTGGCTAGGAATGGTCTTCAAAGAATCAGGGGATCTTTAGGCTCTTCATCCATTTCCAAGACAACAAAATCTGTAGGAACTTCAACAACACCAATCCTTATTGGTAAGTCTTCCAAGAGTCCATGCGGGAGCCTCACTGATCTGTCAGCTAGAATAAGAGATATGTTGCATGTCTTGTATCTTGTGAATCCTAAACGCTTAGCCACAGACAACGGCATCAGACTCACAAAAGCTCCAAGATCACATAGGCATCTGCTGAAAGATAGGGGGCCTAGTGAGCAGGGTAGAGTGAAGGATCAAGGATCCTTAAGCTTCAAGGGAGTGATCTTCTTCTTCTGGATAATGGCACTGCATTCATGACTCAATATCACCATGCCTTGGACTTCTTTTGTTCTCTCCATAACCAAATCTTTGAGGAACTTCTGATAAGGAGGGACAAGTGCGAATGCATCCAGCAATGGCATTCTCAACTCAATCTCTCTCACTTGCTTTTCAAATAAAGCCTTATACTTCTCAGCTTGCGGCTTTTTGAATCGTCCTGGAAATGGTAGAAGTGGTTTGTATGGTGGGGGAACGTATCTCGCAGGCTTATCCTTCGATGGTGCAGGTGTTTTAGCATGTTTCTCAGCAGGTTGAGGAGCTTCTTCAGGTACGACTTCTGATTCTTCAAAAAGAACAACCGGATCTTCATTCTGACATACATCCTCCCCTTCCAAGTCATCACTGTCCTCAGTGACTACAACAGGTCCTTGTCTAGGAGGCAAGTTTTTACCGCTCCTCAGCGTGATGGCATGAGCAAACTCCTTAGGATTTTGAACCGCTTTTCCTGGGAGTTGGCTAGGCTTTGGGGCGGAAGTAGACGCAGTTTTGTCTCCATATATTTGATCTTGGAAATCAGAGTCTCAATTTTCATGTTCAGATCATTGTATGAGCAGTCCAATCTCTGAGTCAGCTCAGCAAACTTCTTAACATTGTCCATGGAGCCACTTGCTTGCCCCTGTAGGAGTAGCTGAAGCATGTTTTTTATGTCCTGGTCTGGTGCCTGAGGAGGTGGAGCGTGTTGAGGTTGGAATCCTGGCGGTGGTCCTGCTGGAGGTTGGTAACCTTGCTGAAATTGTTGTTTGGGCACATAACCTTGGTTGTAGGGCACAAATGGTTTGTTCTGCCCCTCCTGCTGCTGCTGTGGAAGTGGATAAACTTGATCCTGGGGGTTTGCAACATTGGTGCTCCGATAGGACAGATTTGGATTCTGCTTATAAGAATTGTATCCCTTATTGTATCCACCTTGGTTCTGGACATAACTTATCTCCTCAGATTGTTCTCCCTCCCCATTCAGAATCTGGAAAGGGTCATCTTCAGAGACGAAATGAATGTTCCTCTGCTGGCTCATCAATAGCTTGTCCAACTTATCATTCACAGCTTTCATCTCCTTCTTGTACTTCTCATCAAGATCTATGCTTGCCCTGACGGTTCTATCATAATCTTCATTGTAGTTGCCATCAGATTGGGATAGGTTCTCAACAAGCTCCCAACCTTCGTCGACGTCCTTGTTCACAAAGTTGCCATTGCTGACAGTGTCAAGCAACATCCGGATCTTTGGGAGAACACCCCGGTAAAGAGTACTGAGGAGAGACTCTTTGGTGAAACCATGGTGGGGGCACAAAGCGTTTCTCCATTCTTCTGAGTGAACCCAGAGATCTCATTGCGCAGACGTGCAGTTCTAGAGTTGGAGAAAAACTTGGCAAGAAACGACTGCTTGCATTGATCCCAGGAAGTGATAGATCCTGGAGGAAGAGTTTTCTCCCATTGATGAGCTTTGTCACCCAAAGAGAATGGAAAGAGATGTAGCTTGAAACCATCCTCACTGACCCCATTGATCTTGGTGAGACTGCAGAGACAATCAAACTCATCAAGGTGATCCAGGGGGTCTTCCATAGGCAGACCATGAAATTTATTCTGCTGGACCATGGAGATCAGACCATTCTTGATCTCAAAGTTGTTGTTCGCCACGGCTGGAGGCACTATACCCTGACGATGGGTATGGTTGCGTGGAGCATCACTAGCTCCAATCCGTGTAGGTGCCCGTGGTGGGGGTGGTGGTTGAATGTTTTCCATCTCCACTTGGGTTGGTGTAACTCTGTTGCGTTGCTGTCGTGATGCAGGTACCAAGCGATCAATATGGTCGGAGGGCTGGAACAATTTCTCTGTGCCTTGCGACCGTGTGTGCATACAACTCAAATCAGCTTATCTCTCTTATCGGTTGAGTGTGTCAGTCGAGTAGGAGCAGTTGAGCAAGAGTTGTACCTGAATCAATAGACAAACAGAAGGAACAAAGTGAGTAACTGTAGTGAATGTTGAGTAAAAACTTGATCTTAGCAAGTCTGAAATCTCAAATGTAACAAACAAACACCCAAATGGCAGCGGCGCCAAATTGATACTAGGATTTTTCTATCAATTACCCTAGAGTACTATCATGTCATTGCAGTACAATAGGTATCAATCCAATCAGGTGTGATGCTAGCAACCAAGATATATCATAAATGATTAAGTCAAGCAAGTATAACTGATCTTTTGGTTTTTCAGTGATCCTAAGCAAACATGTTAAACATGCGATAAATGTAAGGCTGTAAAACATAGACTACCATGCATAAACCAAAACGTAACGATTATTGATACTGGCAAGAAAATAAAGCAGAACAAGTAAATAACAAGAGAATTAAACAGAAGCACAGATGGATAGAAGATCCCGAGGATGAGGTTATTGATGTAGGTGGAGTATGGTAATCTATTTCGAGTGTTTATCAAACTGCAAACATTCTAATCCCTAGAAAAAAAACTTCTAATACTAGTCAATCTAATCTCTTGGCAGAAACTATCAAGTTTACAACACTTCCTAATCTCAATTCTCATTGATGAAACATGTAGTAAACATGCATAAAGAAACAGCTCATTAATGTCAATAAACATCTTAGACAACCAATCTCTTGGGCTAAGCATGTAAATCTCTGGCACTAGTTGGTTCAGACATTTCATCATATACCTTTCGGGTATGAAATGTCTATGACCCAGTTCCAATTGATCAGAGAAGAATTAGCTAATAAAACTCTAGTCCAGAAGGAAAACAAAACGAATCTAACATAAACACTCTAGCTTGGTGTTCAAGTACAGGAAGGAGTGGTTCAGGCTGGATTTTTATAGATCCACTTGGTGTGACTATCTCTCAGGCGTCGTCTTCGAGCCCCTTTGTGCCGGCTGCACTTGTTGCAGAGGCGTTAGCGATCCGTAGTGCACTGTCTTACATCATCTCAGTCGCTCATCTCTTTCAAAACCGATCGTTCTTGGTCTGTTCGGACTTTCAAGTCCTTTTCAAGCTTCTCAACTCTCAAGGAAGCCTCAAGGAGCTAATAGGAATCATTCATGTCATCTCTTGTCTGAAAGAATCCTTCTCCTCTATCTGCTTTTCTGTTATCTCTTGTGTAAACAATGGTGTAGCAAATGCTTATGCTATATCTGCTCTCCTTGTTTCCTCGTTTGTAACTCTGTCCTCCCATGGTGGAGGTTAACATTTTGTTTAAGTTTTAATATAAGTGTTTGATCAAAAAAAGAAAAACACTCTAGCAAACTAACATCCTCCACCTAATCTATCCCATCCTCAAGAACCCTAACACTACTCAGACGCAGAAATTATGTTAAACATCATGAATCAAGAATCGTTCAAAACATGCATAATAATAAAGATGACAGGAAGAGTAACAACAATGATTCAAGAACTAACTGCAAAATATCAATAACTCAAAAGAAATCACGATTACAATTCTCAGGATCGTTTGGTGGCTAACAACAAAAACCTAATCAAATAAAACTCGATCCCTTGGACAATCCAAATGAGACCTATTTACAACAATGTTTGGGAAAACCTTAAAACATAAAACGACAACGTAAAAGCAGATTAAAAGTTGTAATGGTCCTGTCGGTCAAGTGAGCGTGTCGAGTAACACTTAATTTCTTCTCTGCATCATTTCATACTCGACCGTGTTCCTCGAGTGAACGTGTCGAGTGATCTGTGAAACCATCAGCTACTTCTTTGCTTCGCTTCACTTCTGCTCGATCAGCTACTTCGTGTCCATCGAGTGAAGTATGTTCCTGCAACGCATCCTTGCTTCTCACTCGATCGTTCCACTCGATCGTATGCATGTCGAGTAACGCTTGTTCCTCTGCTTCGCTCTCCATGTCTCCTAAGTACCTGAAACACTCCAAATATGCACAATGTATGCAAGATATGCATAAAACCTACCTAAGTATGTAAAACATGCAGAAAAGGATCAATATGATGCGAATCAACAAGTAAATGATGCTGAAAAGATGATGAATGCATGCTGAAAAAGTGATGAAATACAGACTTATCAACAAACTCACTTGGCTAGGCAGAAAAAGGTTTTGAGAATCATGAGGGTTTAAACAATTTCAGGACAAGGATCTCTCAATGAATGGATTGAGCTTTAGAGAGACTGCTAAAGGCTTACCAACAAATGCATACAGGAATAAAACCTTGACTACCCAATGGTTCCCAAGTGCTTACTCCTAATCATCTAAACCCGGATGATCCCTATGTCTACCCTTCAACATCAATCCCATTTTTTTTTCTTTTTGCCTTAGGAGAAGTTTCTTATCAATACTAGTGGATAGGGGATTTCTACTTAACTATGGTTCTGTTTTCTTCTTACGTTATAAGACATCAAAACTTTTTTCTCTTTCTTAACATCCCAGAACCATTCTCTGTATATCATGCTAACCCCACAAAAATCAATCACTAGAGTATAAACTTCTAGAAAACATTCTCCTCCTAAGGACACAACTTTTTATGTTTCTCTTCTTTCTTTCCACAATCATTCCAATCCCAAACCCAAGTAAGAATCCCGACCTAGTCCTATCTGATTTGAAAGTGAAAATCAGAACTACTCAAGATTTTAATCCTGTCGGCTCATACCTAACACGTTCTCCCCTAGCATAATCCGGTAAAAGACCTACCACTCAAAAATTATCAATTGGCTTGAAAGAAAAGGATAGGTTGTGGGTGTGGCAAACTGATCAAAAGAAAGATCAGCTACTTGGATCAACAAGAGTGGTGAAAGGAGGAAGATGATCCAAATATGTATATGGTGATCATGAGCATGCAAGCAAAACACAACAAGATATTTGCAAGTCAAGATTAAGTTCTTATAGGGTAAGGAATGAGATCATATCACAACATGTTTCAACCAAGTTCAAGAATGCTCTTCATGAATTCCAAGTTTGTTTCAGACTTACTTCAAGTTCAATCATCATGCATCAAAAAGCTAACAACTAGGGCATTGATCTCAAATGGTGAATCATAGCAAATCAACAAGGTGTAACTCATCATCGTCCCCTATGCTAATGCAACAGTCTTACATGAAACAATCTAGACTCAATCCTAATATGCAAATGCAAGCTACATGATCACTCTGTTTTTAAAGATTTTTTCTGAAATTTTTTCAAATTTTTAGGGGTTTTCAATGCACATATATGAATGCAAATTATATGCTAAAAATTCAAAATAAGAAAAGAGAACACAACATCAAATGTCATCCCAAACCCTCCCCCAAACTTAAATTACACAGTCTCTTGTGTAATAAAATTTTGAGAGTTGGTTTGAGAATCAAACAAAAAAAGTATGAAAATGCAGTGGTATATACAGATGAAGGTTTGGAGTGGTACCTTACTGAAAATAGCAATCCAGGTATTGAGTCATGGACTCGCTTGTATAAGCACCTGGTGCAGGCTGCGCATGAGGAGCCTTTGTAGGATGCTCAACGTTCTGCTCGACTGGATCCCAGTGAGGTCTTGGGAATGATACGCACCTGGATCAACAGTCAGGTCCTCAATGTGATCCTCAGCTTGATCCATGGTCAGATCCTCAACGTGATGCTCCTCTGACAAGTGTGATGAACTAGCTTTTGCCTTCCGTCTTGCTGCCTTCTTCTTTTTCCTTTTCTCCTTCTTCTTGCTAGCCCTAAGCTCAGGGGAGGAATGTCTCAGAGGAGAAGAAGAAACATTATGCTCTCTATACTCATAAGCGGAATGACGTGATGGAGAAGGAGTTCTGTAGCGTGATGGGACATCACTCGTGGACAAACGACGCTGAACTAGTCTAGCATCTTGCGGAGTAGTGTCTGCAAAAGCTGTGGTGGTGGAGGCGCAGCTAAACTTACTCATGAAGCTCTTCATCTTCGACTTCATAGATTTTATTGCCTTGTCTTGCAGCATGTTCCACTTCTGAAGTGTACTGATACGCTTGTGAGCTTCCACCAAACTCTTGCCTTATCTAGGCGCTGTGTAGTCCTTGAAGTGGTACCTCTCTGGTCTATACTCATCTGAATCTTCTTCCATCTCATCATCCTCTTTCTCAGATACCTCCATCGCTTCCTCACCATCTGTCGTGTAGAGAGCCTCTGCTAGAGGGGTAAACTCAATGTTGCTTCCTTCGAGTATCCTAGTGAAAGCAATACAAGGAAGCAAAAATCGCACGCCTTATACTTCTCAGCTTGCTGCTTTTTGAATCGTCCGGGAAATGGTAGAGGTGGTTTGAATGGTGAGGGAACGTATCTCGCAGGCTTATCCTTCGATGCTGCAGGTGATTCAGCATGTTTCTCAGCAGGTTGAGGAGCTTCTTCAGGTACGACTTCTGATTCTTCCAAATGAACAACCGGATCTTCATTTTGACATACATCCTCCCCTTCCAAGTCATCACTGTCCTCAGTGACTACAACAGGTCCTTGTCTGGGAGGCAAGTTTTTTCCGCTCCTCAGCGTGATGGCATGAGCAAACTCCTTAGGATTCTGAACCGCTTTTCCTGGGAGTTGGCCAGGCTTTGGGGCGGAAGTAGACGCAGTTTTGCCCTCCATATACTTGCTCTTGGAATTCAGAGTCTCAATTTTCATGTTCAGATCATTGTATGAGCAGTCCAATCTCTGAGTCAGCTCAGCAAAATTCTTAGCATTGTCCATGGAGCCACTTGCTTGTCCCTGTAGGAGTTGCTGAAGCATGTTTTTCATGTCCTGGTCTGGTTCCTGAGGAGGTGGAGCATGTTGAGGTTGGAATCCTGGTGGTGGTCCTGCTGGAGGTTGGTAACCTTGCTGAAATTGTTGTTTGGGAACATAACCTTGGTTGTAGGGCACAAATGGTTTGTTCTACCCCTGCTGCTGCTGTTGTGGAGGTGGATAGACCTGATCCTGGGGATTTGCAACATTCGTGTTCCTATAAGACAGATTGGGATTCTGCTTATAAGGATTGTATCCCTTATTGTATCCTCCTTGGTTCTGGACATAACTTATCTCCTCAGATTGTTCTCCTTCCCCATTCAGAATCTGGAAAGGGTCGTCTTCAGAGACGTAATGGATGTTCCTCTGCTGGCTCATCAATAGCTTGTCCAATTTATCATTAACAGCCTTCATCTCCTTATTGTACTTCTCATCAAGATTTGTGCTTGTCCTGATGGTTCTATCATAATCTTCATTGTAGTTGCCATCAGATTATGATAGGTTTTCAACAAGCTCCCAACCTTCGTCGACGTCCTTGTTCAGAAAGTTGCCATTGATGGCAGTGTCAAGCAACATTCGGATCTTTGGGAGAACACCCCGGTAAAGAGTACTGAGGAGAGACTCCTTGGTGAAACCATGGTGGGGGCACTGAGACTGATAACTTTTGAAGCGTTCCCAGGCTTCACAAAGCGTTTATCCATTCTTCTGAGTGAACCCAGAGATCTCATTGCGCAGACGTGCAGTTCTAGAGTTGGAGAAAAACTTGGTAAGAAACGACTGCTTGCATTGATCCCAAGAAGTGATAGATCATGGAGGAAGAGTTTTCTCCCATTGATGAGTTTTGTCACCCAAAGAGAATGGAAAGAGACGTAGCTTGAAACCGTCCTCACTAACTCCATTGATCTTGGTGAGACTGCAGAGACGATCAAACTCATCAAGGTGATCCAAGGGGTCTTCCATAGGCAGACCATGAAATTTATTCTGCTGGACCATGGTGATCAGACCACTCTTGATCTCAAAGTTGTTGTTCGCCACGGCTGGAGGCACTATACCCTGACGATGGGTATGGTTGCGTGGAGCATCACCAGCGCCAATCCGTGTAGGTGCCCGTGGTGGGGGTGGTGGTTGATTGTTTTCCATCTCCACGTGGGGTGGTGGAACTCTGTTGCGTTGCTGTCGTTATGCAGGTACCAAGCGATCAATATGGTCAGAGGGCTGGAACAAGTTCTCTGTGCCTTGCGACCGTGTGTGCATACAACTCAAATCAGCTTATCTCTCTTATCGAGTAGGAGCAGTTGAGTAAGAGTTGTACCTGAATCAATAGACAAACAGAAGGAACAAAGTGAGTAACTGTGGTGAATGTTGAGTAAGAACTTGATCTTAGCAAGTCTGAAATCTCAAATGTAACAAACAAACACCCAAATGGCAGCGGCGCCAAATTGATACTAGGATTTTTCTATCAATTACCCTAGAGTACTATCATGTCATTGCAGTACAATAGGTATCAATCCAATCAGGTGTGATGCTAGCAATCAAGATATATCAGAAATGATTAAGTCAAGCAAGTATAAATGATTTTTGGTTTTCAGTGATCCTAAGCGAACATGTTAGACATGTGATAAATGTAAGGCTGTAAAACATAGACCACCATGCATAAACTAAAATTTAACGATTATTGATACTGGGAAGAAAACAAAGCAGACCAAGTAAATAACAAGAGAATTAAACAAAAAGCACAAATGGATAGAAGATCCCGAGGATGAGGTTATTAATGTAGGTGGAGTATGCTAATCTACTTCGAGTGTTTATCAAACTGCAAACATTCTAATCCCTAGACAATGAACTTCTAATACTAGTCAATCCAATATCTTGGCAGAAACTATCAAGTTTACAACAATTCCTAATCTCAATTCTCATTGATGAAACATGCAGTAAACATGCATAATGAAACAGCTCATTAATATCAATAAACATCTTAGACAACCAATCTCTTGGGCTAAGCATGTAAATCTCTGGCACTAGTTGGTTCAGACATTTCATCATATACCTTTCGGGCATGAAATGTCTATGACCCAGTTCCAATTGATCAGAGAAAAACTAGCTAATAAAAATCTAATCCGGAAGGGAAACAAAACGAATCTAACATAAACACTCTAGCAAACTAACATCCTCCACCTAATCTATCCCATCCTCAAGAACCCTAACACTACTCAGACGCAGAAATCATGTTAAACATCATGAAACAAGAATCGTTCAAAACATGCATAATAATAAGGATGATAGGAAGAGTAACAACAATGATTCAAGAACTAACTGCAAAATATTAATGACTCAAAAGAAATCACGATTACAATTCTCAGGATCGTTTGGTGGCTAACAACAAAAACCTAATAAAATAAAACTCCCCCCCCCTTGGGCAATCCAAATGAGACCTATTTATAACAATGTTTGGGAAACCCTTAAAACATAAAACGACAACGTAAAAGAGGATTAAAAGTTGTAATGGTCCTCTCGGTCGAGTGAGCGTATCGAGTAACACTTAATTTCTTCTCTGCATCATTTCATACTCGACCGTGTTCCTCGAGTGAGCGCGTCGAGTGATCTGTGAAACCATCAACTACTTCTTTGCTTTGCTCGATCATGTCACACGAGTGAGCGTGTCGAGTGACAGGTGGTTCTGCTTCGCTTCCCTTCTGCTCGATCAGCTACTCGATCATATACGTCTGCTGCTCACTCGATCGTCGTTGTAATTGCAATGTAACTCTGCTACCTACTCGATCATCCTACTCGGTCGTGTCAATCGAGTGAAGTATGTTCCTGCAACGCATCCTTGCTTCTCACTCAATCGTCCCACTCGATCGTGTGCATGTCGAGTAACGCTTGTTCCTCTGCTTCGCTCTACATGTCTCCTAAGTACCTGAAACACTCCAAATATGCACAATGTATGCAAGATATGCATGATATGTATAAAACCTACCTAAGTATGTAAAACATGCAGAAAGAGATCAATATGATGCGAATCAACAAGTGAATGATGCTGAAGAGATGATGAATGCATGCTCAAAAAGCAATGAAATACAGACTTATCAAGGTACCAAGCGATCAATACACTACATAAGTGGATCATGCTGCAAGACAAGGCAATAAAATCTATGAAGTCGCAGATGAAGAGCTTCATGACTAAGTTTAGCTGCGCCTCCACCACCACAGCATTGGCAGACACTACTACGCAGGATGCTAGGCCAGTTCAGCGCCGTTTGTCCACGAGTGATGTCCAAGCACGCTACAAAACTCCTTCTCCATCACGTCATTCCGCCTATAAGTATAGAGAGCAGGATGTTTCTTCTTCTCCTCTGAGACAGTCCTCCCCTGAGCTTAGGGCTAGCAAAAAGAAGGAAAAAAGTAAAAAGAAGAAGGCAGCGAGACAGAAGACAAAAGCCAATTCATCACACTTGCCAAACGAGCATCATGTTGAGGATCTGACAATGGATCAAGCCGAGGATCACATTGAGGACCTGACTAATGATCCAGGTGCGTATCATTTCCAAGACCTCACTAAGGATCCGGTCGAGCAGACCGTTGAGCAACCAGCAGAGGCTCCTCCTGTGCAGCCTGCACCAGGTGCTTATACAAGCGAGTCCATGACTCAATACCTGGACTGCTATTTTCAGTAAGGCACCACTCCAAACCTTCATCTGTATATACCATTGCATTTTCATACTTTTGTTTGTTTGATTCTCAAACCAACTCTCAAATTTTTATTACACAAGGGACTGTGTAATTTAAGTTTGGGGATGGTTTGGGATGACATTTGACATTGTGTTCTCTTTTCTTATTTCGAATTTTTACCATATATTTTGCATTCATATATGTGCATTGAAAACCCCAAAAAAAATTTGAAAATTTTTCAGAAAAGTCTTTAAAAACAGAGTGATCATGTAGCTTGCATTTGCATATTAGAATTGAGTCTAGATTGTTTCATGTAGGACTGTTGCATTAGCATAGGGGGCGATGATGATTTACACCTTGTTAACTAGTTGAGATCAATGCCCTGAAACAAACTTGGAATTCATGAAGAGCATTCTTGAACTTTGTTGAAACATATTGTGATATGATCTCATTCCTTTCCTTATAAGAATTTAATCTTGACTTGCAAATATCTGGTTGTGTTTTGCTTGCATGCTCATGGTCACCATATACATATTTGGATCATCTTCCTCCTTTGACCACTCTTGTTGATCCAAGTAGTTGATCATTCTTTTGATCAGTTTGCCATACCCACAGCCTATCCTTTTCTTTCAAGCCAATTGATAATTTTTGAGTGGTAGGTCTTTTACCGGATTATGCTTGGGGAGAACGTGTTAGGTATGAGCCGACAGGATTAAAATCTTGAGTAGTTCTGATTTTCATTTTCAAATCAGATAGGACTAGGTCTGGATTCTTACTTGGGTTTGAGATTGGTCCTCACCTTTAGCATTCTCCCTAAAGCTCAATCCATTCATTGAGAGATCCTTGTCCAGAAATTGTTTAAACCCTCTTGATTCTCAAAACCTTTTTCTGCCTAGCCAAGTGAGTTTGTTAAGCCTTACACAACCAGATTCATATTCTTGAGTAATGAATGTTAAAAGGAATGAATGATTTGAAGGCATGTGTAGATCAAGGGATAGAATCAATTTAAGATTTGATGAGTTTGTCTAAATTCTTTAAGTAAAGTTCTCTCAGCATGCATCAAAGACTTAGCAACCAGGACATTGATTTTAATTGCTATATCTTGCAAAGTACATGTTCTGAGACCCCATTTTCAAACCTCTCTTCCACTTTGTTTCGTTTTGCTTTGTTTGAGGGCAAGCAAAGACTAAGTTTGGGGGAGTTGATAAGTCTGTATTTCATCACTTTTTGAGCATGTATTCATCATTCTTTCAGTATCATTCACTTGTTGATTCGCTTCATATTGATCCCTTTCTGCATGTTTTACATACTTAGGTAGGTTTTATGCATATCATGCATGTCTTGCATACATTCTGCATATTTGGAGTGTTTCAGGTACTTAGGAGACATGCAGAGCAAAGCAGAGGAACAAGCGTTACTCGACATGCACATGATCGAGTGGAACGATCGAGTGAGAAGCAGAGATGCGTAGCAGAAACATACTTCACTCAGCGGACGTGATCGAGAAGGTTGATAGAGTAGTCGATCAAGTGGTGGAGCGAGTAGGTGGATCGAGTAAACAAAAGGAATGCGAAACAGGATCGACCGTCACTCGACCTACACACTCGAGTGACATGATCGAACAAATCAGAGAAGATGCTCACTCGAGTTGCTCACTCGAGACACTCACTCGAGATACTCACTCGAGATATTCACTCGACCGACATAGTCACGACAACTCTTAAACCGCGTTTTACATTGTCGTTTTATGTTTTAAGGTTTTCCCAAACATTGTTATAAATAGGTCTCATTTGGATTGCCCAGGGGATCGATTAATTTTTATTAGGTTTTTGTTGTTAGCCACCAAACAATCCTGAGAACTGTAATCGTGACTTCTTTTGAGTTATTGATATTTGGCAAATAGTTGTTGAATCATTGTTGTTACTCTTCCTGTCATCTTTATTATTATGCATGTTTTAAATGATTCTTGTTTCATGATGTTTATCATGATTTCTGCGTCTGAGTAGTGTTAGGGTTCTTGAGGATGGGATATATTAGGTGGAGGATGTTAGTTTGCTAGAGTGTTTATGTTAGATTCGTTTTGTTTTCCTTCTGGATTAGAGTTTTATTAGCTAGTTCTCTGATCAACTAGAACTGGGTCATAGACATTTCATGCCCGAAAGGTATATGATGAAATGTCAGAACCAACTAGTGCCAGAGATTTACATGCTTAGCCCATGAGATTGGTTGTCTAAGATGTTTGTTGACATTAATGAGTCTTTATGTCTGTTTACTACATGTTTCATCAATGAAAATTGAGATTAGGAAGTGTTGTAAACTTGATAGTTTCTGCCAAGAGATTGGATTGACTAGTATTAGAAGTTCATTGTCTAGGGATTAGAATGTTTGCAGTTTGATAAACACTCGAAGTAGATTAGCATACTCTACCTACATCAATAACCTCATCCTAAGGATCTTCTATCCATTTGTGCTTTCTATTTAATTCTCTTGTTATTTACTTGTTTTACTTTGTTTTCTTGCCAGTATCAATAATCGTTAAGTTTTAGCTTATGCATGGTAGTTTATGTTTTACAGCCTTATATTTATCGCATGTTTAACATGTTCGCTTAGGATCACTGAAAACCAAAAATCATTTATGCTTGCTTGACTTAATCATTTCTGATATATCTTGATTGCTAGAATCACACCTGATTGGATTGATACTTATTGTACTGTAATGACATGATTTTGATATGCTTGCTTGCTTTACTCTAGGGTAATTGATAGAAAATTCCTAGTATCATTTACCCGATTTTGATATGCGTCTATTCAACGAATGATCCCGAACGGGACAAAATGAATTAAGCTACAAATTAAGTTTTTCTACAATCTTGGTCCATGAGAGAAGCCCAACTTAGTGGATTGAACCCAAAAATAATGAAGGAAGATCAATTTTCGTCTATAGAAAACAACATTTAATTCTTTCGATCTTCCTATATGCTATGCATGTTGAGCTATTATTATGGACGTTTTATGTATATTCTCTCTATATTATGGACGTTTTATGTATATTCTCTTGATTTCGGCTTAGTGTGTCATATCTAAAGGATTCAAGATTGGTAAATCAAGAGTCTTCCGTAGCTCTTGGTCGACCATTCGCTCCACCATCCTTGTTCTTCGTGACTGCATCGTCCGTTAAACTTAAGGAATATCTTTTCACCACCTTAGAGTGTCGAGTACTTGTGATGATCTCATCATTGATCATCTAGAATTCAAATCTTTAGATAATTGATTTGACACAAAAGTGTGACTTTTTTTTTTTGATCAAACACTTATATTAAAACTTAAACAAAATGTTAACCTCCACCATGGGAGGACAGAGTTACAAACAAGGAAACAAGGAGAGCAGAAATAGCATAAGCATTAGCTACACCATTGTTTACACAAGAGATAACAGAAAAGCAGATAGAGGAGAAGGATTCTTTCAGACAAGAGATGACATGAATGATTCCTATTAGCTCCTTGAGGCTTCCTTGAGAGTTGAGAAGCTTGAAAAGGACTTGAAAGTCCGAACAGATCAAGAACGATCGGTTTTGAAAGAGATGAGCGACCGAGGTGATGTAAGACAGTGCACTACGGATCGCTAACGCCTCTGCAACAAGTGCAGCCGGCACAAAGGGGCTCGAAGACGACGCCTGAGAGATAGTCACACCAAGTGAATCTTTAAAAATCCAGCCTGAACCACTCCTTCCTGTACTTGAACACCAAGCAGCATCTACAAAACAAGTGTAGGTTTCTAGAGGAACAAAGTAAATCAGAAGGGTAGGACAGCTTAAACTTGGAGTGGGGATGGCAAGTTGGGCTTCTTGCCAATGTCTTGCTTCCGTGATAGCTTTAAGGAGGACATAGGCAGAGAAGAAGCGGTCCTCAAAGAGGAAACAGGTTCTGGCCGTCCATAGGTTCCATAAGAATCGGTTGTCTAAAGATGAAACTCTTTGTCCAAGCATCCATATGACCATATTTAGCATAACCAAAGTTATACAGAGATTGCAAAATGCAGTAACTGATCCGCATACTGCGGTAAAGGATCGCATCAAAGCGATAAAAGTGCTACAAGATGGCACAAAAGTAAACTCCAGGGCATCAAAATCCATTAAATACCAAAGAGCTACACTTGAATCCCACAAGACCAGAGCCACAAGCTCAACCAACAACCTAAATCTTCTAATCTTTGAAGAATCATAGGGCTGAGAGCAAGAGCAAACCTGGGGGGACCTCTGAGGAGGTGAGTTGAGGGTGAATGCGAGATGAAGAAGACGTCGCACAACGGGGGGAGAGGGAAACAGGCCAGCAAAGCTACAATAAAACCCATCGTCACAAAGGGAGAGAGGCTTTAGGAGGCTGGAGGAGAGGTAGGAGACACAAGCTGGTAGAGAATTGAAGACATGCCCGCCAAACAGAGACACTGCAAAAGCCACCATCTCAACAGCAGAGAGGTTGATTGGATCTAACAACACCACCAAGAAGAAGCGGAGACTAGAACAAGATCTGCATACTGCAGTAATAGATAGCCTTAAGGCAGAGGAGTCGTCACCAAGGGTCACCACAAAAACAAACAATGAAATTCGTGGAGAATCCAACAGAGGAGCTCCAGCGAAGGCAACTGTAACTACCATGGGGAAGAGACGAAACACCAACAAGCTTCTAGATCTGAAAAAACACTGGACCGAGGAGACACTATAGTGGAGACGAGCTTTAGCGAGACCGGTGAAAAAGAAGAGAGCAGCAACTAAAAGTTGGTTTTCGCCGGCCTTGTCTCACGGCCAAAAGGCCGGAGAAAGACACGACGAGGAGCTGGTAGACACGCAGAGGATGAGGACAACGAACAACAAGTGAGAAATCAAAGGCCGGCCACAGGAAAACAGATCGGAAGAGATGAGCGGCGGTTTTGGGAAGTGTGCCTGGGATTAAGGAGGCTAGGGCGACACAAAAGTGTGACTAATTACCTAATATAACCTTTTTTTTTCATCTAGCTAATAGAACCTAGGTTCAGCAAAATACTTATTCGCAAAGAAATTTGGTTTAGAGATTTTGAGAACATATCAAACTTGAATGAAAATGCTAGTTTAAATCTTTAGAATTTAGCAAATAAATTTGGAATTCTAGTTTTAGACTTATATAATCATCGCAACGAAAGCAGGTAGATTTTACTTTTGTGTTTTAAGTTTAAGAACGGCGCTTAAATTGAGTCCTAAATTATTTAATCTATTTAATATGATTGTATTCCTGAGAATATCTGATAAGTCTGTATTTCATCACCTTTTGAGCATGTATTCATCATCCTTTTAGCATCATTCACTTGATGATTCGCATCATATTGATCCTTTTCTGCATGTTTTACATACTTAGGTAGGTTTTATGTATATCATGCATGTCTTGCATACATTCTGAATATTTGGAGTGTTTCAGGTACTTAGGAGACATGTAGAGCGAAGCAGAGGAACAAGCGTTACTCGACATGCATATGATCGAGTGGGACGATCGAGTGAGAAGCAGGGATGCGTTGCAGAAATGTACTTCACTCGACGGACGTGATCGAGTAGGGTGATCGAGTAAACCCAAGGAATGCGAAAGAACTGTCACTCGACGTGCACACTCGAGTGACACGATCGAGAAAAGCAGAGAAGATGCTCACTCGTGATGCTCACTCGACCAACTTGGTCAAAACAACTTTTGAACCGCTTTTACGTTGTCAATTTATGTTTTAAGGTTTTCCCAAACATTGTTATAAATAGGTCTCATTTGGATTGCCCAGGGGATAGAGTAATTTTTATTAGGTTTTTGTTGTTAGCCACCAAACAATCATGAAAATTGTAATCGTGACTTCTTTTGTGTTATTGATATTTGGTAATTAGTTGTTGAATCATTGTTGTTACTCTTCCTGTCATCTTTATTATTATGCATGTTTTGAACGATTCTTGTTTCATGATGTTTAACTTGATTTCTGCGTCTGAGTAGTGTTAGGGTTCTTGAGGATGGGATAGATTAGGTGGATGATGTTAGTTTGCTAGAGTGTTTATATTAGATTCGTTTTGTTTCCCTTCCGGATTAGATTTTTATTAGCTAGTTTTTCTCTGATCAATTGGAACTGGGTCATAGACATTTCATGCCCGAAAGGTATATGATGAAATGTCTGAACAACCTAGTGCAAGAGATTTACATGCTTAGCCCAAGAGATTGGTTGTCTAAGATGTTTGTTGACATTAATGAGCTGTTTCTTTATGCCTGTTTACTACATGTTTCATCAGTGAGAATTGAGATTAGGAAGTGTTGTAAACTTGATAGTTTCTGCCAAGAGATTGGATTGACTAGTATTAGAAGTTCATTGTCTAGGGATTAGAATGTTTACAGTTTGATAAACACTCGAAGTAGATTAGCATACTCTACCTACATCAATAACCTCATACTCAGGATTTTCTATCCATTTGTGCTTTCTGTTTAATTCTCTTGTTATTTACTTATTTTACTTTGTTTTCTTGCCAGTATCAATAATCGTTACGTTTTAGCTTATGCATGGTAGTTTATGTTTTACAGCCTTACATTTATCGCTTGTTTAACATGTTCGCTTAGGATCACTGAAAATCAAAAATCATTTATGCTTGCTTGACTTAATCAGTTCTGATATATCTTGATTGCTAGCATCACACCTGATTGGATTGATACCTATTGTACTGCAATGACATGATAGTACTCTAGGGTAATTGATAGAAAAATCCTAGTATCAATATCCCTAGGCCTAACTTTTCTTCCCATTCAAATAAAGCCAATCTTTATTTTGATTTGCTGTTTAATAATTTAAAACCTTCTTTGTTTAACTTAATTTTAAATGTAAATATTTACTGTGTAATCATTGAGTCTATGTGGATTCGAATCCTTAAGTACTACAATGATCTCTTAATTGAGATAGTAGCTCAGGCCAATTTTGACGTTGCTGCCTGGGACTCAATTTTTGATTTACCATTAGATTAAGGTTAAAATTTAGTATAAGCTTTTTGTTTATTTTGTTACTAATAATATTCTTTTCTCTTTTCTCTTATGTGTTTCAGGTGTATGCCTAACACCAGAAGGAAGAAAAACACTGACCTAGTTGATCTCCGTTATAAGGAACTAACGGTTTTAGAAAGAGAATCGAAAAGCAAAGAAACAGGCAGCAATAGCACAACACCAGGAAGCACCGGTAATACTGATTCTAGATGCTAAAAGTGTGCTTAGAGATAGAAAAGGACATGTAAGAAATAAACTGGGACAGAAGCTGAACGCTGACGAGACTGCGATTCTCGAATGAGTCGCTGACGATGTCGAACGACACCAAGGAGGGGTCGACTGATATCAACCCGTAGATAACAATGCTTAGTTGGTTGTAAACGATGAAGGAGATGATGACGAAATACTTGGGGAATACAACATGCCTGCAAATTTATACATTTATCGCTCTGCCATACGTCCTCCAGCTTTCCAGAGAAATAACTTTGAGCTCAAGCCTAGATTCTACAATTTGGTAGGATAATATCTGTTCCATGGACTTCCTCACGAGCATCTCATGGACCACATTGAGAGATTTGAAGATTTTGTATCTAGTATAAAGGCTGATGGTGTGTCTCCAAATTTTCTACTATGCAAGCTTTCTAGTACTCTTTAGCTGGAGAAGTGTTGTCTTGGCTTAAGCAGTTGAAGCCTGCATCCTTTACAAACTAAGAAGATGTAAAAATTGCATTCCCGAACAACTTTTATGATGATGCAAGGTTAGAAGAGCTGCGGAACAAATTTTTTACTTTTTCTTCGAGTCCTTCAGAAGCATTTAAGGTTGTTAATATGATCTCCCTAGGATAGAACTCCGATGAAGGCTGAAGATAGGTGATAGGCGACGTGAGTTTGTTGATGATGATGGGCGATGAACGTGAGTGATGATATGAGAAGATTGAATGATGAAAACAATGATTTGATGGAGATAGATGTTTAGGTGGTTGTATGGATTGTAACAATGAAGAGTTTCTGAATCACAAAGTGTATAGAAACCCGGAAATCTAGAACGCATTCAAGAATTCGAATTGAGAGAAAAAGTGTGACAATACTTGTTCATACAACTTCTTCGCTAAAGAGAAAAGAGGCGTAGCTTTAGGTTTTAAACACCCTAGGGCTCGACACTCCAAACAACAAGAAGTTTAAAACCAAAACAACAAGACGTTTTAAGGAAAAATAAAAACAGCAACATTTCACGACATCCTGTAATAGTACAGAAGTCGGCTGAACTAGTACAGAAGCTTGACGACCTGTAGTAGTAATGAAGTACATTATTCCCCCTTTGGTAATGATTTCTAGATAACTCGACGTAGTGATCCATTTGCCTCATTAAAAACCATGCTGAGAAAACCCATTGGGACAAAACTCAGCTATGGGAAAAAGAGTACAAACTTCTCACCTAAGTTACCTAGTCCTCATCACCGGGTGAAGTCTTCAGGTTAGATATGTTGAAGACTTGGATCCTTGGTAGGTTGAATGACCCGTCAGCTATGAATGTGTGTGCTTCCTTGGCCATCTCCTTAGCTCTTGAACGAGTGATCCTTCCCACCATCTCCGGTTTCTCTGTAGCCTCTTGCTCCGTGCTAGCCACGATCATATCAGTTGTTTAGGTGCGTTTCAAAGGATATCAGAGAGATTGCGCACACCATGGTTTTGACAAATTTCAGCTATTTTTAACATAGGTTTGGATTGAAGGTATCAGATAGCAATAGATGCTCCAAGTACTGGACAATACGATACAAGGTCTCCAGCTCAAGCCACCAAACTGATTAAGAACTTAACGTCCAGCAATAGCACTAAAAATGCTAATTATGAGAGGAGAAAGATAGCTGAAAATATGGACGGCGTGCAACTCTTAGAAGTTAAGGCCAAGCTTGATTCTGTACATAACCTTCTTGTTGCTAAAAAGTCTGTTCAGTCAGCTGCTGAGGTTGAAGCTTTTGAACCAGATGAGGATGAAGAAGAAGACATGAACTATGTTAATGGAGTCAGATATCAAGGTTAGAAGTTTGGTAACATACTATGGAAGATAAACTATAGCGTGTATGGTTAGAGAAGCACTTACACATGCAATCAGAATTCTTCGGGATACACTTCAAAGCCTAATTAACAGAAGACAAGCATCTTTGCCATGAACGACGAGAACTCTTATTACCAACCAATTCCACCGAAATCTGCAGAAACAGAGATGAAATATATGCTAGAATAGATTCTAGAGACCCAATAGAAGATGACGATGGATTTTGATTGAAAGGTGGATACCTTATACATTGATTTGAGTGGTAAGATAGAATTTTTTAGCCATCATACTAAGAAGTTGGATAGTCATTTTGCTCAGACAAGCCTGAATAGATAACAGGGGTTTCTCCCGGGAAAGACCAAATAAAATCCTAAGAATCCTTGCCATGTAGTCTCGTAAGGAGTGAAAAACAACTCAAATCATTGAAGATGTCATTGTGCTAGATCAGATAGATGATGAAGATCTTGCTAATTCACAGCATGGTGTCTATCGACACCAATTCAGTGTCAATCAACACCCCTTACGAAGAATCAGTTTCAGCATCACCCCCTTCCACGACTGAGATATAAGGCTTACAAGCCTATAATGCCTTTTCCTAGGAAGTCTAAAAAGTTAAAACATGAGCGAAAGGAGGAAAGATTCAAAGAAATGATAAAATCGCTGAAGGTGGAGATGCCTTTTTCTACTGTGTGCAGACTTCACCTACGTTCAAGCTGACTATAAAGAAGATGGTAACTAATGTTTGTCAAGGGAGGAGGGGGTTATAATGGTTTTTGTACTAGTCATCGCTGTTTTTTAGAATAGGATCCCAAAGAAGCTCTCCGATCTTGGCAGTTTTGTCCTAGACTGCTCAATCTTCAATACTCGTTTCCCGAGATTTTTTTGTGTGATCTTGGTTCCATCGTCAGTTTAATGCCTCGATCAGTTGCTCTTAGCCTGGATATGAAAGATTTCACACCAACCAAGATCATTCTTGTTTTAGCTGACCGTTCAGTCCGCATTCCACATGGTTTCTTAGAAGCTGTTCTTCTCCAAATCGGAGAATGCTTGATTCTTGCTGATTTTGTCCGTTCTTGATTATGGTTAAGAACCTAAGGATCCTCTTATCCTTGGGAGATCCTTCTTAGCTTTTGCTGGAGCCTTGATAGATGTGAAGCATGGAAGGATTGGCCTACATATTGGTGATATGGTGATAACTTTTGACATGGATAAGCTGGTAAAGCGACATACCATTAATGGACAAACATTCTATGTAAACAAGCTTTCAGAAGTTGTTGACGACATGATCAAGGAGATACACCTTCCTGACCTCCTAGTAAGAGCCTTGGTAGCATTAATAGAAGAAGGGGAGTTGTTAGATTATGAAACTTTGGGTTATGTTAAGTGGTTGGATGCTAGTGCGCAAGTGATGAAGTTGGTTCACCAAGAAGAGGTTGTCAAGAATGGAGTGTTAAAAAAGCTTTAAAAATCAAACTCAAGCAACTCCCTACGGGGCTAAGGTACACATTTCTTGGTGCTAAATAAGCTTTGAAACTCAAACTCACGTTACTGCACACTTTTGCAAGGCTCTTGGCTATTCTCTTGATGATCTTTGAGGTATCTCTATGGATTAGTGCATGCATAGGATTCAACTTGAAGAAGATGCAAAGGCATCAATAGAACCCCAAAGAGGGTTGAACCCAAATTTGGAGGAGGTTGTCAAGAAAGAGGTCATGAAATTATTAGGAACCAGAATCATCTACTCGATTTCAGACAAAAATTGGGTAAGTGGTTAAAAATAAGAAGAATAAGCTAATTCCTACCAAGAACATTATCGGGCATAGGATGTATATCGTTTATAGGAAGCTGAATGATACGACGAGGAAGATCCATTTTCCTTTGCCTTTCATTGATCAAATGATGGAGAGGCTACCAAATCATCGATATTATTGCTTCTTTGATGGATTCTCTAGTTTCTATGAGATCCCGATACATCCCAATGACCATGAGAAGACCACATTTACTTGTCCTTATGGTACTTTTGCATATTGCATGTAGCCATTTGGACTTTGTAATGCTCCTACGACCTTTCAGAGATGCATGATCTCTATCATTACAGACATGATTAAGGATTACATGGAGTTCTTCATGGATGATTTTTCGGTTTATGGGTCTTCTTTTAAAAAATGTTTAAGCAACATGTGTAAGGTGCTTGCTAGATGTGAGAAGAAGCACTTAGTTCTTAACTAGGCGAAGTGTCACGTTATAGTTAGAGATGGTATTGTGCTTAGAAACCTGGTTTCAGAAGTTGGGATTGAGGTTGAATACGTGAAGATTGAGGTGATGACAGGTTTGTAACCGACGGATTCTCTGAGGGTGGTGAGGAATTTCCTGGGTCAAGCTGGGTTCTACAGGCGGTTCATAAAAGATTTCAGCAAGACTAACATGCCACTAATTGTTTTTCTCTACAAAGATGTCAAGTTTTAGTTTACTACTTAGTGTCTTTTTACATTTGAACATATTAAGAACGTTTTAGTGAGTGCTCCAATTGTTCAACCGCCAGATTGGGATTTGCCTTTCGAAGTGATATGTGATGCTAGTAATTATGTTGTTTGAGCTGTTCTAGGACAGCGGAAGGTCAAGAAACTTCTTGCGCAAATTATCTTGCTGGAGAGGTTGAGCAAGACAAGTTTAAGGGCTACGCTAAGAAGAAGTTCTTGAGAGAAATCTGACGGTACTTCTGGGATGAACCTCACTTGTGCAAGCATTTTTCTGACAGGGTTTATAGTATAGATGTTTTAGATTCTAAGGTTCCTAATACTTTGTTTTATTGCCATGGATCAAAATATGTTGGGTACTTTGCTACTTTCAAGATAGTGTCGAAGGTTTTTAAAGCGGTTTTCTGGTGGCCAACAATGTTCAGAGATGCTCATGTGTTTGTTACTCAGTGTGACGCTTGTAAAAAGTAAGGGAAGATCAGTAAGAGACATGAGATGCCACAAAACTTCATCCTTGAGGTTGAAGTCTTTGAGTGCTGGGGCATTGATTTCATGAGTCTTTTTTCTCTTATCTTACGGGAATAAGTACATTCTAGCTGCCGTTGACTATGTCTCTAAGTGGGTAGAAGCTATTGATAAACCGAAGAATGATTCTGGAGTGGTTCTTAAGCTGTTTAAGACCATTATATTCTCTAGATTTGGAGTGCCTTAAATTGTTATAAGTGATAGTGGATCTCAGTTTATTAATAAAGATTTTGAGAAGCTTTTGCAAAAGTATATTGTAATATAGTGTGGCTATTCCATATCACCCTTAGACAAGCGGACAAGTTGAAGTCTCCAACCGGTAAATCAAGGAGATTTTAGAGAAGTCAGGTGGTCCAACAAGGAAGGATTGGTCAGCAAAGTTAGGTGACGCGCTCTAGGCCTACGTGACAGCATACTAGACACCACTTGAGACTACAACTTTCCATCTTCTTTACAAAAAAGCATGTCTTTTAACATTGGAGCTTGAGCACAAAGCAACATGGGCAGTAAAGAAGGTGAATTTCTACATTAAGCATGCTGCAGAAAGGAGGTTACTTCAGCTGAATGAGTTGGATGTGATCAGAATTCATGCCTATGATAACTCCAAGCTTTACAAGGAGCGAACGAAGACATGTTATAATAAGAAGATCATCTCCAGGAAATTCGAACCAAATGATCAGATACACATGTGTCACTCTCGTTTGCAATTCTTTCCTGGTAAATTATGTTCTCGTTGGTCAGGCCCTTTCACCATTAAGGAGGTTAGACGTTATGAAGCCGTTGTTCTGCTGGATAAAGATGGCAAGCCATTCAATGTGAATGGTTAAAGGGTGACGCATTATTGGGCGAAAGCCGAAATTCCGGACGGACACATCGTGTGTTTGGATGATGCACCTTTGCCTAATATGCTGCCAACTCAAGCTAATGACTTAAAACGAACGCTTAGTGGGAGGCAATCAACTGGTAAGTTAGTCTAGTTTTATTATTTATTTTTATTTTTCGGCTTTAGGAATCATTAAAAAAACAAAAAATAAAAATAACTTTTAGACTGTTTGGATTTTATAATATTTATTTTGATTTTTAGGATTTTTAGGAATTTATTTTGCATTTGTAGGAATTTAAATGAGTTAATTGGGAAAATGTGGTTAAAAAGAGAATATTAAGAAGTGTGTTACTGAAGAGGTCCAGGTTTTAAACCCTGGGACTGTTCTTTGTTTTTTTTTTTCCAGAAACTCACTAACATGACGAACAAAGATGAACTTTGCGATTACTCACAAGATTCTTCATAAATCACACGATTTTGGTCTCTTTCTCTTTGTTTTTGAAGGCTCTATCAGTCCTCTTTTGCGTTGGAAGAATCCCGCCAATTCTCCATTTACTTGAAACGAAAAAGAGACCGAAGAGATACAGAGTTTGATCGAGTGGACAATTTTTCCGGGATATGAAGAGCTGTAAAAACAATTAGGGGGAAGGACCATTGTACAGAGTCGAAAGCTTTGGAGATGTCAATTTTCATTGCACAACGAGAAGTAATACCTTCTTTGTGATAATCCTTGACTAACTCAGTTGCACGTAGCAGGTTCTCCATCAGAAGCCTATCTTTAATGAAAGCAGATTTTTTTGGAGCAATAAACTACGGGAGTATTCGCTTAAGACGGTTAGCAATGATCTTGGAAATAGCTTTACATAATACATTGCAGCAAGAAATAGGACGATAGTCTTTCCTCTCCTATGTATCAAGCTTCTTGGGAATGAGAGCCATAATCGTAGTGTTTAATCCCTTCGGTAGAAACCCATATTTTAAGAATGACTAGACTGCCGCAATTAAATCTTTAAATCATTGAAGTATAAATGATTTTGGTTTACAATGATCCCAAGCGGACATGGTAAACATGCAATAAATGTAAGGCTGCAAAACATAGACTATCATGCATAAGCTAAAACGTAATGATTATCAATACTAGGAAGAGGACAGAACAGAATAAGTAAATAACAAGTGAATAAAACAGAAAGCACAAATGGATAGAAGATCCTGAGGATGAGGTTATTGATGTAGGTGGAGTATGTTAATCTACTTCGAGTGTTTAACAAACGACAAACATACCAATCCCTAGACAATAAACATCAACTACTAGTTAATCCAATCTCATGGCAGAAACTATCATGTTTACAACACATCCTAATATCAAATCTCTTTGATGAAACATGAAGTAAACATGCATGAAGAAACAGTCCATTAATGTCAATAAACTTCTAAGACATCTAATCTCTTAGGCTAAGCAAGCGTATATCTGGTATTTGTTCAGACATTTCATCAAACACTTGGTAGGTGCTGAAATGTTTGGGATCTAATTCCAATTGATCAGAGAAGAATTAGCTATGAATACTCTAATCCATAAGGGAACAAACAAATCTAACTTAAACACTCTAGCAAACTAACATTCTCCACCTAATCTATCCCATCCTCAAGAACCCTAACACTACTCAGACACATAAATCATGTTAAACATCATAAACCCAGAATCGTTCAAAACATGCATAATGATAACGATGACAGTAAGATAAACAATACTGATTCAAGAACTAAGTGCAAAATCTTAATAACTTAAAAGAAATTTGAATTACAATTTTCTGGATTGTTTGGTGGCTAACAATAAAAACCTAAGAATTAAAACTCGATCCCCTGGGCAATGCCAAAAGAGACCTATTAATATCAATGTTTGGGAAAAACTTAAAACATAAAACGACAATGTAAAAAGCGGTTTAAAGGTTGTAGTGACCCTGTTGGTCGAGTGAGCGTCTCGAGTGAGCATCTCGAGTGACGTGTCTTTCTGTAGCTTTTCATTCTAGCTTACTCGATCATCTCACTTGGTCATCTTCCTCGAGTAGTCCCGCCGAGTGGCACACGACTACTTCTGTTTCCTTGATTGCTCCACGCGATCACACGCATCGAGTAGCTGGTCGAGTAACATAATTTTGGATTTGTTTACTCGAGCTAACACGATCATGTGGATCGAGTTGCTTGTCCTCCTTCTTTGCATCACTTTCTCCTACTCGATAGCCTCACTTGATCATCCTGCTTATCATATGTCTCTCGGGTGATATCTGCTCCTTTGCTAGTCTCTGCAAGTCTCCTAAGTACCCGAAAACACTCCAAATATGCAAAATGTATGAAAAACATGCATGATATGCATAGAACCTACCTACGTATGTAAGACATGCAGAAAGTGATCAATATGATGCGAATCAAGAAGTGAATGATGATAAATACATGCTCAAAAAGTGTTGAAATACAGACTTATCAACTTCCCCAAACTTAGTCTTTGCTTGCCATCAAGCAAAGCAAAAGTAGACAAAGTGGAAGAGAGGTTTGAAAATGGGGTCTCAGAATCTGTGACTTGCAAGATAGAGCAGTTAAAATCAATGTCCTGGTTACTAAGTCTTTGATGCATGCTGAGAGAACTTTACGTAAAGACTTTAGACAAACTCATAAATCTGAAACTGATTCTATCCCTTGAGTTAGACATGCATTCAAATCATTCATTCCTTTTAACATTCATTATTCAAAAATATGAATATGGCTGTGCAAGGCTTAACAAACTCACTTGGCTAGACAGAAAAAAGGTTTTGAGAATCAAGAGGGTTTCAACAATTTCAGGACAAGGATCTCTCAATGAATGGATTGAGCTTTAGCGAGAATGCTAAAGGTGAGGACCAACAAATGCATACATGAATAAAACCTTGACTACCCAATGGTTCTCAAGTGCTTACTCCTAATCATCTAAACCCGAATGATCCCTAAGTTGTACCCTTCAACATCATTCCCATTTTTTTTCCTTTTTTCTTGCCTTAGGAGAAGTTTCTTACCAATACTAGTGGAGAGAGGTTTTTTTTTTCTTTATTATGGTTCTGTTTCCTTCTTACGTTATAAGACATCAAAACTTTTTCTCTTTCTTTGTAACCCAGAACCATTCTCTGTATATCATGCTATCCCCACAAAAATCGATCACTAGAGTATAAACTTCTTGAAAAACAATGTCCGCTAAGAACACAACTTTTCATGTTTCTCTTCCTTTTTTTTTTCACAATCATTCCAATCCCAAACCCAAGTAAGAATCCAGACATAGTCCTATCTGATTTGAAAGTGAAAATCAGAGCTACTCAAGATTTTAATCATGTTGGCTCATACCTAACACGTTCTCCCTAAGCATAATCCGGTAAAAGACCTACCACTCAACAAGTATCAATTGGCAAACTGATCAAAAGAAAGATCAGCTACTTGGATCAACAAGAGTGGTGAAAAGAGGAAAATTATCCAAATATGTATATGGTGATCATGAGTATGCAAGCAAAACACAACCAGATATTTGCAAGTCAAGATTAAGTTCTTATAAGGTAAGGAATGAGATCATATCACAACATGTTTCAACCAAGTTCAAGAATGCTTTTCATGAATTCCAAGTTTGTTTCAGACTTACTTCAAGTTCAATCATCATGCATTAACGAGCTAAAAACCATGGCATTGATCTCAACTAGTGAATCATAGCAAGTTAACAAGGTGTAAATCATCATCTCTCCCTATGCTAATGCAACAGAGATGGATGGGTTCTTTAAAATGGATGGGTTCTTTAAATATTAGGATTGAGTCTACATGAAACAATCTAGACTCAATCATAATATTTAAAGAACCCATTCATTTTTTTTTTAAACATGCAAACCGGATTAACCCATTTAAAAGAAACCAGACAATCTCAGTAACACAAACCAATCAACGTAACCAGCGGAAGACTTAATAAAAATCCAGTCAAACAATTCAATTAAACCAACAAGTTCAACCAACATCCTAACATGCTTCTAAATTCCATTCTAACACCCTAACAAATCCTACAATAATCTAAAACACCAATGAGCGCCTAGATCATCCTCCTCTCCTCGCCATGATTCCACGGATCACACTTTGCTTTTACCTACATCAAAGAAAGAGATGCATAAGTACTTCATAAATACTTAGTGAGGCAATCATCCCACCACTGACTATACACACAAGCAGAAATGAACACATTCAAGTATTAACTCAAACAACCACCAATATAACACAAAACAACACAACATGACCCGTTCTGACGAGTAGTGTCGATCCACACCATCCGCTGACGTCGCTCGACACTCGCGACCATCCTCGCGAAAAAGAAAGTTGGTGTCGATCGACAACTTCCATTGGTGTCGAGCGACACCGAAACCCTAACATCACTCCAGGCGCTTCTCATCAACGGATCCACTCGAATCGTCATCCGAGGCGTGCACTCGAATCGTCATCCGAGGCCATCACATCATATCCGAGCAAATAAGTCTAAACGCCCCTGAGCATATCTCTCGATCAGATATACCTCCCGTGGTCCACTTATAGCATCGCAATGCTATACTATCCACTACCCCAAGACTTTCCAAAAATAGAACCGTCAAACGCGACACTTTCTATTTTTAGAAACTCGCACATATTTCTTTCACACATGACACCACAAGTCAATCCAAGAAATACTCATCTTATTAATCTCAAATGTCATAATGATTACACCAAAATGAAAGTACGAAAGAGATACAACCGAAACAACTCAAAAACAGCACAAACCAACGGTCTACTCCACGACCTGCTTGTCAAACCACTTCCAGAACCTTGCATTCATCCTGTCCACAGGCTCCCAAGTCTCCTCCAAGACTCCATCACAGTCCTACTGGACTCTCATCAAAGGAATCTTCTTACGTCAAAGTTCCTTTACACGCCTCTCGAGAACCCTTACTTGCCTCGCCTCTAAGGTCATGCTAGGCTGAAGATCTGCCAGGATCATAGCCAACACCTCATCATCCTTGTGAAGACACTTCCTCAGCATCGACACATGAAATGCATGCATCACCTCAGGTAACTCCAACCTATAAGCCACCGGTCCAACCCGCTCCACAATCCTGAAAGGACCCATAAACCTCGGACTCAACTTAGTCTCGGTAAGGGACCTGTTAGGACCACACAACATTGCCATCTTGAGATACACCATATCTCCAACCTCAAACTCCAACTCCTTGCTCCTCTTATCAGCATAGCACTTCTGCCGATCCTGTGCCTCTCTCAAGTTCAGCTTCAGAACCCGAATCTTCTCTAAAGTATCCTGAACAAAATCCGCACCATAAATGCTCCTCTCCCCCACTTGAGTCCAGCATACAGGTGTCCGATATGGCCTCCCTTACAACGCCTCATAAGGAGCCATCCCACTACTCACTTGGTAGCTATTATTAAAAGCAAACTCCACCAAGCTCAAGTGGTCTGCCCACTGACCACCCAAGTCCAGCACACACATCCTCAACAAATCCTCAAGTGTCTGAATGGTCCGCTCAGACTGACCGCTCAGACTGCCCGTCTGTCTGAGGATGGTAAACTGTGCTCAACTGCACCTTAGTACCCATCTCCTTTTGGAAAGCCTTCCTGAAAGCCGAAGTGAACTTCGAATCTCGGTCTGACACAATACTGGCCGGTACTCCATGAAGTCTCACAATCTCCTGCACGTACTTCTTAGCTAACATTGCCGCTCCATCGGTTTTCTTGATAACCAAGAAATGTGCAGACATTGTCAAACGGTCCACAATGACCCAAATGGCATCCTTGAACCGAGACATTGGCAAACCTACCACGAAATCCATCGGGACCATGTCCCATTTCCACTATGGAATAGGGAGACTCCGCAATAAACCACTCGGCACCTGATGCTCAGCATTCACTAGCAGACAAACATCGCACTCAGAGACCCACTTAGCCACGTCCTTCTTCATCCCGATCCAATGATAGTACCTTTTCAGATCTCTGTACATCTTGGTTGCTCCCGGATGATTAGAGAACCTGCTCGCATGAGCCTCACTCAAGATCTCTCGTCTCAACGCCTCATCTTCGGGCACACAAACCCGCCCAAGCGTAAGAATAGTACCATTGGTTGCAACCTGATACTCCGACTCGGTATCCTTAGAAGCATTAACCAGGCCCGCATCCTTCTCCTGAGCCGCTCGAACTCTGGTCAGAAGATCTGCTCGGTTAACTGCTTCTAACCCTAGTGGCTCCTGAGAAATAGCACACAACCGCAAGGTTCTAAGTTCTCCCACCAACGTCTCCATATCCTGCCCTCGAGCTGAAGTCGGCCGCTTCCTGCTCAGAGCATCGACAACCAGATTAGCCTTACCGGGATGGTAAGCTATCTCTAGATCATAGTCTGCAACCAACTCCATCCAGCGCCTCTGTCTCAAGTTCAACTCAGGCTGCGTGAATATATACTTCAGACTCTTATGATCTGTAAACACCTGAACCTTCGCTCCATACAGATAAGATCTCCAAATCTTCAGAGCAATGACGACTGCTGCCATCTCCAAATCATGAGTAGGGTAGTTGCCCTCATGCTTCCGCAACTGCCGCAAAGCATAGGCAATCACCTTACCCTGCTGCATCAGCACACAACCCAAACCAACTCCCAAAGCATCCGTGTACACCACATACGGCTCTCCCTGCTCCGGTAAAGCCAAAACCGGCGAACTCGTCAACATCTCCTTGAGCTGAGCAAAACCCTGTTCACACTCGGGAGTCCACACAAAAGGAACATCCTTCCCCGTCAGCTTGGTCATCGGCTGAGCTGTGCTCGCAAAGCCCTTCACAAACCGTGTGTAATAACCCGCCAATCCCAGAAAACTCCGAATCTTCTTGGCATTATGCGGTCTAGGCCAATCTCTGATAGCTTCAATCTTCTCTGGATCCACAGAAGCTCCCTCTGCAGACACGATATGACCCAGAAAACCCATCTATCTCTGCCAGAAACTGCACTTACTAAGCTTAGCATACAATTTCTGCTCCCGTAGCTTTCCAACACTACCCGCAGCCCGCAGGTGTCCCGCGTGCTCCTCAAGACTCTTAGAATACACTAGGATATCATCGATGAAGATGATAACAAACTCATCCAAAAATGCCTGGAACACACTGCTCATCAGCCTCATGAACACCGCTGGTGCATTAGTCAACCCGAAAGGCATCACCACAAACTCGTAATGCCCATACCTCCTCCTGAACACCGTCTTACGGATATCCGCCTCGTCGATAGGAATCTGATGGTACCCCGACGCCAAATCGATCTTAGAGAACCATGTAGCTCCCCTCAACTGATCCAACAACTCGTCAATCCGAGGCAAAGGATACTTGTTCTTCACCGTGACTTTGTTAATCCTCGGTAATCGATACACAGCCGGAAACTCCCATCTTTCTTCTTAACGAACAACACCGGTGCTCCACACGGTGAAACACTAGGACGGATGAAACCCTTACCCAACAGATCCTCCAACTGCTTCTTTAGCTCAGCCATCTCCGCTAGAGCCATCCGGTACGGAGCCTTAGGCAACGGCATTGTCCTGGGCTCTAACTCAATCGTGAAGGGATCAGACCGAGGTGGTGGTAACCCCTTCAACAAATGAAACACATACTCGAACTCCAGGACCACCTAGATCTTATCCATTGCTACCTCTTCGACCGTCTCTGGCATAACGATCGTGGCAAGTAAGCTTCCAGCCCCTTTGCATCATTTTATCCGCCTGCATCGCCAAAATCACTAAACCCCCCGAAATTGGTCTGCGGTTAACAAGAGATCCTTGAGTGTAAGATTAATCATCTCCAGCTCCCCATTGATTAGTGTCCATGATCGATGGAAGTAGCGGATAACTAGACTTCTGATGTTGTTGTTCTTGGTCCTAGATGAAGCAAACTTTTTCTCATTCCCAATTGTTTCCCAAAGAGCCAACAACTCATCCCTATCGATCTTCTGCCCAGTCCCTGTTCCATTAGGGAATCCAAACAAACCCTCCAACTCTCTGATGGTCAGGAAATACTCATGATCATGGATAGTGAAAGTGATGTATCCCAATTCGCCATCTGACTCAATGTCTAGATCATCCTCATAAAGATGTATGACAAGCATACAAAGGAACTGGATTGTCTCCCCTCTGTATGCGTTTCGCGGACTAGTCATGAGAGTGCTGAGATGACAATGCTCGAACATATACTCGACATCATCAGAGATAGCCAGCTCATCCATTGTCTGCTGACAAGGGTACCTCGTGCCCTGAAACTCATGCTGCTGAAACAGCTTGTAATACGCTCCCAGGGATAACCACTTCTCTGTCTTCTTCTTCTGCACTGGGACAGGTGGATGCTCTTCAAGCTCATATTCACTATCGTCATCCTGCAACTCCATTGGTTTCTTACCCGAAGACTTATTGGCTCTACCTCTTGCATGAGATGGACCAATACCAGACGCTTTCTGATATGTAACTTTCTTATTCTCCATATAAACCTTGTATATAGACTGAGGAGATGCACGCTCTATTGGTTTACAACCATACTTCTCACGTATTTCATGCAATAAATCTCTTGACATATTGATACTAAAACAATTGGAACTCAAAACAAAAAATTAGCTTGTTAGTGTTCCAAAGATCAAGAAAAGAGCAAATGGGAAAGAAATGAGAGGAGATACAAATGCTTATCACTTTTGGTCGAGTGAGAGATGGTCGAGTTAGCATGTCGAGTAGAGTAGAGAGCTTAGTCGAGTATCCATCAGTCGAGTGGGAGGACGGTGATATCAAGGGGGTTGAACACGCGTCGAGGATGTTATTTGAACAGCTTCCGATCGAGTAGTGAGGACTCGGGTATGAGTGAGGGTGAGACGATTTTGGGAGAATTCTATCGTGTGAGCGAATGGATGCACGGTCGAGGGAACCGGTTACGAGTGCAGCTTGAGTGAGAGCTCAGCGAGTGGGTTCTTCAGTCGCGTGATGTTACTCGAGTAGGACGCTTCCAATGCGCTCGTCGAGTGAGATAGAGAGAGACGGTATGTTGAAATTAAGTGGTGAGGGTGAGTACCGAGTGGGTGTCCGGTGAAGACAAGACGCGTCAAGTACGCAATTCCGGTCAAGTATCCGTCGGCGAGGTCGAGTAGAGGTGCTCGAGTTAGGGGTGAAGTCTCGGCTGGTCAAGTGGAGATATCCGCGGTCGAATGAGCTTAGCCGAGTGAGAGAGGGAATCGCGTGAATAGACTCGAGTGTGTGGGGAGCGTGTCGATCGACTGAGAGAGATGCGCCGGTCGAGTGAGATGGCGGCGCGCCAAGTGGGAGCTCGAGTGACACCGATCGAATGAGAGAGAGAATCAAGTGATGAAGAGAGTGGTGGTGGAGTGATGAGAGTAATGAGAGATGATGAAAATCGGGTGTGTGGTGAGGAGCCGACGATCGAGTGAGGGAGAGTGATGGAGGTGAGAATGGCTCGAGTGAGCTTCGGTGCTTGCGTAGCTCGAGTGGGGCTTCTCTGTTTGGGTGAAGGCGATGCTTCGACGGTGTGACTCGAGTGGTGGTGATGACGGTCGAGTGACGAGGAGAAAGGTCGAGTGAGAGAGATGAGCGAGTGAGGTGAAGATAAGATATGATTTTTTTTTTTTTTTTTTTTGAGATCCACTTTAGAAAAGTTTTCCCAAAATCTCACTGTACCATGTTTGATGCATCTCCCCCTCACTCCATTCATTTCACTAATGTCTTAGCTCTCTCATCGCTTTAAAGTCCTTAATAACACAAAACCAAAACCAAAAGTCAAAAACACAGAAGGTCCTAAGCAATATTTACATGATAGCTTTAAGACTTCCTCCCAAGTGAGCTTGTTTAAAGTCACTACGCTTGACTTTTATGCCTTTTAGGCTTTGGGAGGCTCATAGAGAGGCATTAAGGACCCCTTTCGTGTCTCTTGATCAGCTAGGTAACGCTTGACACGTTGACCAATCACAGTGAACTCGCTGCCATCCTTGTTCAGGAGTGTGATCGCACCAAATGGCAAAAGATATTTGATTTGAAACGGTCCAGACCATCTAGACTTGAGCTTTCCAGGAAACATATTAAGTCTGAAAATTTAACAGCAAGACGTGATCTCCAGCAACAAAAATCCTCTTGTCATGGAAAGCCTTGGTTCTCTCCTTGTAGTTTTTGGAACTTTCAAAAGCATCAAGTCTGATTTCCTCAAGTTCATGGATGTCAAGAACTCTCTTTGCTTGGGCTGCATCAATATCTAATTTCAGAAGCTTGATCGCCCAAAGCGTCTTATACTCAATCTCCATAGGGAGATGACATGTTTTACCATACACCAACTGAAAAGGTGTCCTTCCTATTGGTGTCTTAAAAGCTGTCATGTATGCCCCTAGAGTACCATCCAACTTGGTAGACCAATCTTTCTTCGAAGCTCCAACAACTCTTGATAAAATTCCTTTTATCTGCTTGTTAGAAACCTTTACTTGTCCACAGGTCTGGGGATGGTAGGCTGTAGACACCTTGTGCTTCACACCATATTTCTTCAACATGCTCTCAAAGACTTTGTTGATGAAATGAGTACCACCATCACTTATCACTGCTCTTGGTACTCCATACCTAGAGAAGATGATGCTCTTGAATAGTTTCAGAACAACCTTGTGATCGTTAGTGGGACTTGCAATGGTTTCAACCCATTTTGAGACATAATCAACTGGAACCAAAATGTAGACATTGCCATTTGATGGAGGATTGAATGATCCAATGAAATCAATTCCCCAAGCATCAAAAATTTCTACTTCCAAAATCGGGGTATGAGACACCTCATTCCTTCTGTTGATGTTACCCATCCTCTGGCAGGCGTTATACTTGGTGATGAAACTGTTTGTATACTTGGAAAAGTTGGCCACCAAAGGCCTGCTTGTAGAATCTTCTGAACTGTTTTGAATGTGGCGAAGTGTCCTCCATAAGCGGATCCATAACAGTGCTCAAGCACTCCTAAACAACCCATTTGAACCCCTCTTGTACAAGTAAGGTTCATCCCAGAAGTAGTGGTTGACATCTCTGAAAAACTTTTTTTTCCCATAAGGATCCATGTCTGAAGGAATCTCTCCACAGACCTTGTAGTTCACAACATCTGCGTACCAAGGCATACTCTCTGAATTGACTGATAGACATTGAAGCTCCTTCATAGCCATTCCTGTTTGATGCATCTTCTTGCATATCTCAACGATCATAAGATGTTCTTCAAGCATGGAATCATCAATAGGGATTGGATCTTCTATCCTCAATCTGGAAAGGTGATCTGCAACACCATTCTCTATGCCCTTCTTATCAACAATCTCCATATCAAGTTCCTGGAGTAGAAGTATACATCCTAACAGTCTCCGCTTGGTATCCTTCTTCGAGTATATATGTCTAAGTGCAGCATAATCTGTGTAGACCACTACGTTTGATCCATCCAAGTAACTTCTAAACTTCTCAAATGCAAAGACTACAGCCAAGAGCGTACCTCCTTTGTGTCTCATCAAGAGTTCTGCTCGCATATTAGATGACATAACACAGCCCCTTCTGCATAATCTGAGGCATCACACCTTATCTCAAAAGGATGATTGAAACATGTATTTTTGTACCCTTGAAGTTCAATTCTCCTTTGCGATGTAGCATAAGAGGTATCGATCCAGATGGATGTATTGTAAACAATCAAGATATAACAGATCTAATCAAGTCAAGCCAAGTAATTCAAGGGTTGGTTTAATAAACTCTAATGCAATAAAGTAAACTTAAAGAAGCAATAATGAAAGCAGTAAGTAAAAGCAAATCAGATAAACAAAGGGTCTTAAGGATGGGCTAATGGGGGTGATGAATCCTCTTAGTATCTTTGGGATGCTTAACATGCTCAGATAGATCTAATCCTAGACAATGAACCACTTAACCTAATAAGTCCAATCTCTTGGCAAAGATTATCAGATCTATAGCACTTCCTAATCTCAACTTTCATTGATGAAACATACTATAAATAGGTATAAAGAACAAGCTCATTAATGTCAATCTACTCCTTAACAACCAATCTCTTGGGTAAGTAAATAGATCTCTGGCATTAGTTGGTCAGACATTCCATTTGAACACTTTTTGAGTGCTGGAATGTCTAAGATCTAATCCCACATGGTTAATGCTAAGATAGCATTAAGATCTCCTAATCCAGAAGGTGTCTACCTAAATCTATACTTAAGCAACCCTAGAAACTAAGATTCCTCATCACCTAACCCATCCTATAAACCCTAGAAAGACTACTCAGATCTGGAGTTCATCATGAAGAACACAAACCCAGAAATCTTTGAATCTTGCATAACTAAATAGATAATGATCTAAGGAGCAAGATATTGTAAAGAAACAACTCCAAATTCTCAATAGATCAAAAGATATAAAGATTACAAGTTTCTGGAAATGTTTGGTGGCTACAGAGAAAAACCCTAATGAAAAACTCGTTTTTAGCTTAATGACCCAAGGTGTCTATTTATACAAAGGGCAGGAAGCCCTAAAACACAAAAAGACAAATTACAAAGTCGGTTTCAAGAGAGCTCGGTCGGGTGCTTGTTGGCCTCGTTCGGGTCCTCTCTCGGCTCGTCCGTGTTCAGCTTCCTCTTGTGAGTCCAGGTGCTCGATCGTGCTCGCTTGGTCGGGCTGCACACACTCGATCGGGTCCATGCTTTACAGTGTCTGAGTGTACCTGTTTTTACTCTAAAATGCAGATGATATGCAAATCCCTATGCTAAAGATCCTAGATGCGAAATATAATGCTAAGGGAATAGAAACCCTAAGAAGTAGAGACCTAGTCATGCAAATAATGCACAAAACATATGTTTAAGAATATAAAAATATAGGGTTATCAATGATCCCAATCTGGAGCTTGGACTATTGGTGCTGAGACTAACTATCTCTTGATCTTATTGAAAGTTTCTAGACAGCTCTCATCAACTACAAACTCGACCTCCTTGCAAAGCAGTCTTGTACGGGGTCTTGCAATTTTTGAGAAGTCCTTGATGAGTCTTCTATAAAACCCAGCATGCCCAAGAAAACTCTATATCTTTGACTGTCTTGGGAGGCTGCAACTGTTCTCATAACCTCAATCTTTGTCTTATTAACCTCAATCCCCTTCTTTGATACCTTGTGTCCAACACTATCCCTTCATTTACCATGAAGTGGCACTTCTCCTAGTTGAGCACTAGGCTTGTCTCCTCACAAACATGAGGAGAAGGAGGAGCCATACACGGAAAAGTCATCCATGAATACCTCCACCATCTCCTCTATCAAATCTGAGAATATTGAGGTCATACACCTCTGAAATGTTGTAGGCGCATTACACAAACCAAAAGACATGCGTCTGTAGGCAAATGTGCCATAAGGACAAGTGAAAGTGGTATTTTCCTGATCATTTGGGTGGATAGGGATTTGGAAGAATCCACTATACCCAACAAGAAAACAGTAGTAGGGATGATTGGCTAATCTTTCTAACATTTGATCAATGAAAGGGAGAGGAAAATGGTCTTTGTTAGATGCAGCATTTAGCTTTCTGTAATCATTGCACATCCTATGACCAGTGATAGTCCTAGTGGAGATCAATTCATCTTTGTCATTTTTTATCACTGTAATTCCTCCCTTCTTAGATACACAATGTACTAGGGATAGCCAAGTACTATCAGAGATAGGATACATAACCCCAACATTCAACAATTTAAGAATTTCTTTTTTCACAACTTCTTTAATATTAGGATTCAATCTCCTTTGAGGTTCAATACTGATGTATGATTCATTTTCCAAATTGATCATATGCATGCAGAGACTAGGTGAGATCCCCTTGATATCATCTAAAGAATAACCCATGGCCCTTCTATATTTTTAAAGCTCAGTGACTAGCAACTCTAATTCTTCATTATTCAAGCCAGCATTCACAATGACAGGATAAGTAGAGTTGGATCCAAGGAATATGTACCTCAGTCCTGAGGGTAGCGGTTTGAGCTTAACTTTGGGAGCTTTTAACTCTGACCAGTCATCATCCGCCGCATTGATAAGGTCACCAGTTGGGTTAGTGATCGGGTTGCCACTGACTTCCTCCTCTACTGCGCATACCTCCTTGTCAGACTCATCCAATTCTTCAAAACTTTATGAATCATCAGTTGCCTTGTAGGTATCCAGCAATGTGTCGTAGACTTTGGTCTCAGCATAAAGGAACCCATCTGATCCATTCTTTGTCAAGGCTGTCTTGAGATGATCCTCCTCAACAAGTTTTTCTAAAAGTTCAACAGCTAACTGACCCATCTCCTCTATCCAGAACACCTTGCCATTGATCGTTGGTTTCTTCATGGACTCCTTGATGTCAAATGTCATCTTGAAGTCTTCTCCCAAGCATAGATCAATCTTTCCCTTCTTAACATCAATGATAGCTCCTGCAGTAGCTAAGAATGGCCTTCCAAGAATCAAGGGATCCTTAGGCTCTTCATCCATTTCCAAGACAACGTAATATGTAGGGACTTTAACAACACCAATCCTTATTGGCAAGTCTTCCAAGAGTCCATGCGGGAGCCTCACTGATCTATCAGCTAGAATGAGAGATATGTTGCATGCCTTGTATCTTGTGAATCCTAAACGCTTAGCCACAGACAATAATATTAGACTCACTGAAGCTCTAAGATCACATAGGCACCTGCTGAAAGATAGAGGGCCTAGTGAGCAGGGTAGAGTGAAGGATCTAGGATCCTTAAACTTCAAGGGAGTGATATTCTTCTAGATAATGGCACTGCATTCATGACTCAATATCACCATGCCTTGGACTTCTTTTTCTCTATCCATAACCAAATCTTTGAGGAACTTTTGATAAGGGGGGGACAAGTGCAAATGCATCCAGCAATGGCATTCTCAACTCAATCAATTTCACTTTCTTTTCAAATAAAGCTTTATACTTCTCAGCTTGCTGCTTTTTGAACCGTCAGGGAAATGGTAGAGGTGGTTTGTATGGTGGGGGAACGTATCTCGTAGGATTATCCTTGGAGGCTGCTGGTGTTTGAGCATGTTTCCCAGTATGTTTCTCAGCAGGTTGAAGAGCTTCTTCAGGTAAGGCTTCTGATTCTTTTAGATGAACATTCGGGTCTTCATTCTTACATACATCCTCCCCTTCCAAGTCTTCACTGTCCTCAGTGACATCAACATGTCCTTGTCTGGGAAGCAAGTTTTTATCGCTCCTCAGTGTGATGGCATGAGCAAACTCTTTAGGATTCTGAACAGCTTTTCTTGGGAGCTGGCTAGGCTTTGGGGCAGAAGTAGAAGCAGTTTTGCCCTCCATATACTTGATCTTGGAATTCAGAGTCTCAATCTTCATATTCAGATCATTGTATGAGTAGTCCAATCTCTGAGTCAGCTCAGGAAACTTCTTAGCATTGTCCATGGAGAAACTTGCTTGTCCCTGGAGGATTTGCTGAAGCATGTTTTTCATGTCATGGTCTGGTGCCTGAGAAGGCGGAGCGTGTTGAGGTTGGAATCCTGGTGGTGGTCCTATTGGAGGTTGGTAACCTTGCTGAAATTGTTGTTTGGGCACATAACCTTTGTTGTAGGACACAAATGGTAGGCATGTCAGCCCGGCCCGAAACCCGTAAAGCCCTCATATACGTGAGCCCGGCCCGAAAAATTTGCGAGCCTATATTTCAAAAATCATGATACTTATATATATATATTTAGTTTTAGCTTTGTTCAGTTCTGACATATATAAATATGAGAAATTATTATAGATAAATATTTTAAAAGTAATAAGTAAGGTTAGTAAGTAAATATGAAAACTATAACATCAATCAAATCTTTTAGTCAAACTAAAATATTAAAAAATTGAAAATATATTTGTTTAATGGCTTTTCGGGCCGGCCCGAGCCCGACCGGGCTAAGCCCAAAAATTCCTTTAGCCCGAATGGGCTTAGCCTAAAAGGCCCGGTTTTTTCTGGACATTTATATTTAAGTCCGAGCCCGATGTTTTTCAGGACCGGGCCAAACTATCCTGCGGGCTTTAACCCTAATTTACATGCCTAACAAATGGTTTGTTTTGCCCCTGCTGTTGTTGTTGTGGAGGTGGATAAACCTGATCTTGGGGATTCGCAACATTGGTGCTCCTCTAAGACAGATTGGGATTCTGCTTATAAGGATTGTATCCCTTATTGTATCCACCTTGGTTCTCGACATAGCTTATCTCCTCAGATTGTTCTCCCTCCCCATCCAGAATCTGGAAAGGATCTTCTTCAGAGACGAAATGGATGTTCCTCTGCTGGCTCATCAAGAGTTTGTTCAGCTTATCATTCACAGCTTTCATCTCCTTCTTATACATTTCATCAAGATTTGTGCTTGCCCTGATGGTTCTATCATAGTCCTCGTTGTAGTTGCCATCAGACTGGGATAGGTTCTCAACAATCTCCCAACCATCGTCGACGTCCTTGTTTAGAAAGTTGTCATTGCTGGCAGTGTCAAGTAACATCCGAATCTTTGGGAGAACTCCCCGGTAAAGAGTACTGAGGAGAGACTCCTTGGTGAAGCCATGGTGGGGGCACTGAGACTGATTACTTTTGAAGCGCTCCCAGACTTCACAAAGCGTTTCACCATTCTTCTGAGTGAACCCAGAGATCTCATTGCGCAGACGTGCAGTTCTGGAGTTGGAGAAAAACTTGGCAAGAAACGACTGCTGCATTGATCCCCGGAAGTGATAGATCCTGGAGGAAGAGTTTTCTCCTATTGATGAGCTTTGTCACCCAGAGAGAATGGAAATAGATGTAGCTTGAAACCGTCCTCACTGACCCCATTGATCTTGGTGAGACTGCATAGACGATCAAACTCATCGAGATGATCTAAGGGGTCTTCCATAGGCAGACCATGAAATTTATTCTGCTGGACAATGGAGATCAGACCACTCTTGATTTCAAAGTAGTTGTTCTGCACAGCTCGAGGCACTATACCCTGACGATGGGTATGGTTGCTTGGAGCATCATCAACTCCAATCCGTGTAGGTGCCCGTGGTGGAGGTGGTTGTTCATGGTTTTCCATCTCCATTTGTTGTGGTGTAACTCTGTTGCGTTGCTGTCTTGATGTAGGTACCAGACGATCAATAAAATCGGAGGGTTGGAACAAGTTTTCTGTGCCTTGCGACCGTGTGTGCATACAACTCAAATCAACTTAGCTCGCAACACAGTTGAGTGTGTCAGTCAAGTAGGAGCTGTTAAGCAAGAGTTGTACCTGAATCAATAGACAAGCAAAAGGAACAGAGTGAGTAACTGTAGTGAATGTTGAGTAACAACTTGATCTCAGCAAGTCTGAAATCTCAAATGTAACAAACAAACACCCAAATGGCAGCGGCACCAAATTTATAATAGGTTTTTACTACCAATTACCCTAGAGTACTATCATGTCATTGCAGTACAATAAGTATCAATCCAATTAGGTGCGATGCTAGCAATTAAGATATATCAGAAATGATTAAGTCAAGCGAAGTATAAATGATTTTGGTTTTCAATGATCCTAAGCGAACATGGTAAACATGCGATAAATGTGAGGCTGCAAAATATAGACTATCATGCATAAGCTAAAACGTAATAATTATCAATACTAGGAAGAGGATAGAACAAAATAAGTAAATAGCAAGTGAATAAAACAGAAAGCACAAATGGATAGAAGATCCTGAGGATGAGGTTATTGATGTAGGTGGAGTATGCTAATCTACTTCGAGTGTTTAACAAACGACAAACATACCAATCCCTAGACAACGAACATCAAATACTAGTTAATCCAATCTCATGGCAGAAACTATCATGTTTACAACACTTCCTAATCTCAAATCTCTTTCATGAAACATGAAGTAAACATGCATGAAGAAATAGTCCATTAATGTCAATAAACTTTTTAGACATCTAATCTCTTAGGCTAAGCAAGCGTATCTCTGGTATTAGTTGTTCAGACATTTCATCAAACACTTGGTAGGTGCTGAAATTTCTGGGATCTAATTCCAATTGATCATAGAAGAATTAGCTATGAATACTCTAATCCAAAAGGGAACAAACGAATTTAACTTAAACACTCTAACAAACTAACATTCTCCACCTAATCTTTCCCATCCTCAAGAACCCTAACACTATCCAGACACAAAATCATGTTAAACATCATAAAACCAGAATCGTTCAAAACATGCATAATGATAACGATGACAGGAAGATAAACAATAATGATTCAAGAACTAAGTGCAAAATCTTAATAACTTTAAAAAAATCTGAATTACAATTTTCTGGATTTTTTGGTGGCAAACAATAAAAACCTAAGAATAAAAACTCGATCCCCTGGGCAATGCCAAAAGAGACCTATTTATATCAATGTTTCGGAAAAACTTAAAACATAAAACAACAATGTAAAAAGTGGTTTAAAGGTTGTAGTGACTCTGTTGGTCGAGTGAGCATCTCGAGTGAGCATCTCGAGTGAGAACCTCGAGTGAGCACCTCGAGTGACGTGTATTTATGTTGCTTTTCATTCTAGCTTACTCGATCGTCTCACTCGGTTGTCCTCCTCAAGTAGTCACGCCGAGTGGCACACGACTACTTATGTTTCCTTGATTGCTCGACGCGATCACGCGCATCGAGTAGCTGGTCGAGTGACATAATTTTGCATCCGTTTACTCGAGCTAACACGATCATGTTGATTGAGTTGCTTGTCCTCCTTATTTGCATCACTTTCTCCTACTCGATAGCCTCACTCGATTATCATGCTTGATCATATGTATGTCGGGTGATATATGCTCCTTTGCTAGTCTCTACAAGTCTCCTAAGTACCTGAAAACACTCCAAATATGCAAAATATACGCAAAACATGCATGATATGCATAAAACCTCCCTAAGTATGTAAAACATGAAGAAAGTGATCAATATGATGCGAATCAACAAGTGAATGATGATAAATACATGCTCAAAAAGTGATTAAATACAGACTTATCATGGGTCAAGGTAAAACTATTTCGTTGCGTACATGGGTTTACAAAGCAAGGCCGTGAGCCAAAGCTAAGAAAACAAGACAAATCTTGGTTGTTCGGCCACAAACGAGGCCGAACAAATACCCTTTTCCGTCGGAGACTGAGACGTCTAGGGTGGGGATCTTTTAAGTTGGTATCAGAGCATTCACGATTCTGGGAGGAGTTATGCAATTATTCTTTGTGATCGAGCGAGAAAGGGAAATCTCTGATCAGACTGAAAACATGCTTGGGAACTGGAAAGTGTTTGCAAAGATGCTCTCATGCTTTGAGCAATTGTTCAAACCGTCAAACACAAAGCATATCGAAAAATGGTTGGGGAAGACCTAAAGGTCAGGAGAAATACCGACTAAATGGTCGGAAAAGACCTAAAGGTTGGGAGAAATACCGACCAAATGGTCGGAAAAGACCTAAAAGTCAAGAGAAATACCGACCAAATGGTTTAAAAAACCTAAAGGTCGGAAGAACTATCGACCAAGGTCGAAAGAACCTAAAGGTCGGGAGAAATAATGACCTAATGGTCAGGGAAGACCTAAAGCTCGGGAGAAATATGACCAAATGGTCGGGGAAGACCTAAAGGTCGGGAGAAATATCGACCAAGGTTGGAAAACCTAAAGGTCAGTAAATAATTAAGGTTGGATAGGACTAAGATATTGATATTGTCCTAGCCGGAAACAAACAAGGATAAGGAGAGACTTGATCTATTGAAAAACTGACCCAAGATCATGGGATAATGATCGCGGCTAAAGGACATAAATTTGTTATAGAAAACCAAATTCCGAATAGATAAAGATTAGAAATAGATAAAGTCTTAGTATGCAAAAGGCGGGAATCTCTACACCCACCGAATTCGAGGACGAATTCACTTTAAGGGGGGTAGACTTGTAACGCCCGCGTCCCAAAATTATGAAAGGGCGGCAATTGTTTTGAAGGAAAGTGATAGCTAGATGAGCTTAAGTAGCTAAACTACTAGCTCAACCAGCTAGAAGGCAAGTTAAACGAGTTAGGAAGCTAGGTCAGTTGAAGTGAGCTACACTAGCTGGAAGACTAGCTAGCTCAGTTTTGTGCGCTGGCCTACAGCTCAACCGAGCTCAATGAACTATTTGAGTACTAACCCAGCTGGATGAACAGGGCAACTGATACTCGAGCTGGTAGACTGTGGTAGCTCGGTAGCTTGTAGGATTGTGATCAGAAGGGGTGCAACTCCTCGAAGGGATGCAACCTTTCGAAAGGGTGCATGGAATGGGCGTGTCCTTTCATGGAACACCCATTGACGTCCTATATAAAGGATGGACGCCCACAAACTTCGGAACCAAAGTGATGTGTCTGGATTTTTCTTATTTTATCACTAGTTTTATGCATTGTTTTTCTCATATTTCCTTTGTTTTGCTTCACTTGTAGAGTTTAGGCTTTGCATTGCATGCATTATAGTTTTTGTACATAAACAGGTGTTTACCAGAGGGAAAAGGAGCAAAACTGGCTGAAATCGACCAAGTGTAGAAGAAGGATCTCATCGAGTAGGTAGACAATCGACTCGTACGAGGCTCTTCCGTTTAGATTTGGCTTGCGCGTACTTCATTTATGTTATAGGAAATTGCGTTAGTCTCAACAAGCCTTTTTCACACTCCTAAAATTCTTCATGCATCTCTAGCACTTGTAATCAATCAAATTCATTGTATTATAACATAGATAGATCACCTAGGTAATAATACAATGATGATAGCTACTTATAAGAGATGCATGAAGAATGCTTAGAAGTGTGAAGAAAGACTTGTTGATTGGTCCCAAATGGGATAAGAACTCACAACCTTTGGTTTGAGACAGTAAATGGCTTGTCTATAGTTTTTTAGGGTTAGAATATGTTATAATACAATGAATTTGATTGATTACAAGTGCTAGAGATGCATGAAGAATGTTTAGAAGTGTGAAGAAAGACTTGTTGAAATTTGGTCCCAAATGGGATAAGAACCCACAGCCATTGCTTTGAGGTAGTAAATGGCTTGTCTAGAGTTTTGTTGAGTTATAATATGTTATAATACAATAAATTTGATTGATTAAAAGTGCTAGGAATGCATGAAGAATGTTTAAAAGTGTGAAGAAAGACTTGTTGAAATTTGGTCCCAAATTGGATAAGAACCCACAACCATTCCTTTGAAGTAGTAAATGGCTTGTCTTGAGTTCTTTTGGGTTAGAATATGTTATAATACAATGAATTTGATTGATTACAAGTGCTAGAGATGCATGAAAAATGGCTGATGCTGATAACCCTATATTTTTATACTTTTAAGCATATGTTTTGTGCATTATTTGCATGTGATAACCCTATATTTTTATACTTTTAAGCATATGTTTTGTGCATTATTTGCATGTCTAGATCTCTACTTCTAGGATTTGTAGTCTCTTTTGATTATATTTCACATCTAGGATCTTTAGCATAGGCATTTGCATATCATCTGCATTTTAGAGCAAAAACAGGCACACTCGAACACTACAAAGCATGGACCAGATCAAGTGTATCCAACCCGACCAAGGCGAGCACGATCAAGCACCCGGACTCAGAGGAGGAAGCTGGACTCAGAGGAGGAAGCTGGACTCAGACGAGCCGAGAGAGGACCCGAACGAGCCCAACATGAACCCGAACGAGCTCTCTTCAAACCGACTTTGTAATTTGTCTTCTTGTGTTTTAGGACTTTATGTCTTTAGTATTGGGTCATTAAGCCAAAAATCGAGTTTAATTAGGGTTTTTCTCTGTAGCCACCAAACATTTCCGGAAATTTGTAATCTTTATAACTTTTGATCTATTGAGTATTTGGAGTTGCTTCTTTATAATATGTTGCTACTTAGATCATTCTTCGAAGATTTGTGGGTTTATGTTCTTCATGATGAACTCCAGATCTGAGTAGTTTTTCTGAGTTTTGAGGATGGGTTAGGTAATGAGGAATCTTAGTTTATAGGGATGCTTAAGTATAGATTTATGTAGATATCTTCTGGATTAGGAGATTTAATTGTTAATCTTAGCATTAAGCATGTGGGATTAGATCTTAGACATTCCAGCACTCAAAAAGTGTTCAAATGGAATGTCTGATCAACTAGTGCCAGAGATCTATTTACTTACCCAAGAGATTGGCTGTTAAGGAGAAGATTGACATTAATGAGCTTGTTCTTTATGCCTATCTATGGTATGTTTCATCAATGAAAGTTGAGATTAGAAAGTGCTATAGATCTGATAATCTTTGCCAAGAGATTGGACTGATTAGGGTAAGTGGTTCATTGTCTAGGATTAGATCTATCTGAGCATGTTAAACATCCCAAAGAGATTAAGAGGATTCATCACCCCATTAGCCCATCCTTAAGACCCTTGTTTATCTGATTGTTTACCTGCTTTCATTTATGCTTTCAGTATTGCTTATGTAGTTCTTGCATTCTTAGTTTCATTTCAGTACTGTTCTTAGATCCTTTAGTTTATCATTCTGTATTTTACTTTTATGCATTAGAGTTGTTTAAACCAAACTTTCAACTGCTTGGCTTGACTTGATTAGTTCTGCCATATCTTGATTGTTTATAATACATCCATTTGGATCGATAACCTCTTATGCTAAATCGCATTGGGGAATTGAACTCCAAAAGCACACAAAACTCTTGTTTCAGTTGCATTCGATCGATGGCAACGGTTGCAGATGCGATCCGTTCATACCATCGTCGAACCGAAGACCACTACTTTACCCTGAAGAATCCAAAGCCGAAATCAAAGAAGAGTATAACCACATCCTCGATTCTCAATCAAGAAATTATCAGATGAAGGCTTTAGTAGATGTTTTTGCCAACATTCCATCTTACAGGGAGATTCTCAAAGAAGTTCTGCTAGAAAAGATGCAGCTGAGGAAGAGTTTGACTCCACCCTCTCAAGAATCTAGCTTCTCCAAGAAGATGGGAGATCCTGGAGCTTTTACACTCCCCTGCAATCAAATCAACGATCTTCAACGAGTGTCTATGCGATTCAGGAGCTTCGATTAGTTTAATGCCCCTCTCAATAGCTCAGTGGATGGGCTATACAACGTTTGCACCATGCAGCTTGACAATTGTGATGGCGGACAGAAGCTCGAGACAACCCGTAGGATTGCTGGAAGATCTCCTTGTCGAAGTTGGAGGAGTAAAGATTCCCAAGGATTTCCTTATTTTGGAGATGGAAAGAGAACCGCAATATCAGCTGATACTTGAAAACCCATTTCTAGCCTCAGCGGGTACGGTTATTGATATGGCAAGGGGAACTATGACCCTCGATCTTGCTAGAGGAACGAAGATGAAGATCAATATGGCGGATCCATACCAAAGTACAACATTCAGAATAGAAGAAACCTCGTCCTCCTCTCCAACCTGCACTTAACTCCAAGTGATCAAGACTCTCAAGAAGGATCTAATGCGACTAGCAACTACCATTCAAGGGTTAACTGAGGATATTGTCGTGTTAAAGAAGAGGAATAGCATCCTAACTTCTAGGAAAGCTAAAAGGGTACTCACTTTTAAAAAGAGATTTGCTGCGAAGAATAAGTATCAGATACATTTGTTATTTGCCTTGGAGAGAATTACCGAGCATCTCCATTGTTCAACCGCTTCATGAGGATTATGCCAAATCAAGCTAAGTGACTATAAACAAGCTCACTTGGGAGGAAGTCACAACGGTATCCCTGTACATATTTCTTTAAGTTTTTATAACTTTATGTTTGCTTTTAGTTTGATGTGTTTTCAGGTTTGATTGTGAGTAAAGAAAGGTGTTATTGGGCCAAGATAAGGAAAGAAGGAAGAAGGAGTCGATTTGGGCCCTAAAACCCAATTTCCGAAGCCCATTCGGTCGAGTCAACGCGCACACGGTTGGGTCAACTCTACCCGATCAGATCGATCTCGGCCGTCCTATCGGATCAATCTGAGCAACCCGATCGGGTTCATCTCAGCCGTCCAATCGGGTTCATCTCAGCCGTCCGATCGGGTCAAAGGTAACGGTCGGGTCAATGGTCAACCCAATTTGAATTTCAAATTTTGAACCTCACCCGACCAAAAACGCTCCTATCTTCAACTTTTTTCCCCTCTCACCCTCTTTAGAAACCCAAAACTCGACCAAGCCTCTCTCATTCTCTCATTTTGCTAAAAGAATCACTTATCTCTCTCCTCCTTCTCTCTAGTTCTTAGTTGTTATAAATTTTCTGGGTTTGGTTTCACATTTGCTCTTTGTTCTTCACATTTTCTGGGTTGGTTGCTAAACTTGCTCTTTGTTCTTCACATTTTCTGGGTTTGTTTTCATAATTGTTCTTAGTATTCTTATTTTCTGGGTTTTTTTCATAATTGTTCTTAATATTCTTATTTTCTGGGTTATTAACCTACTAAAGTTGAGTTTTGAGTTTCTAATTCCCAGGAAACAAAGATGTCTTCAAGGATTCCTCAACCCAGAAGGAAGAGCCTCTCAAGAGCACAACGAGAAGCTCATCACAGCCAAACCGCTGAAGCAATTGCAAGAAATTTTAAGACAGTTCAAGCTACTGGCGCCAGACTCGATCGGGTCAGAAGTGGAAGAAGAGAAGCCCGGGCTCGAGCTCTAACCCGATCACCCGATCGGGCCAGTCGATTGGGTCAGACAATCCCGATTTCCAGAGAAGAAGTTTCAATGGGAAGGAGGCCTGCAGAAGAAGATGTTGATGAGCCCATGGTGGATGTAGAACCTATGAGGGTAGTGGCACCAAGGAAGACCAAGAACCTACCCCCTCCTGAAGAGCTATACGCCATGTTTAGGCGCCAAAAGTTCGTTGGCACTCGTTATCCTCACCGGCAAACGATGAAGGAACTAGGCATTGCACGTGATGTGGAGTTTCTGTTCGAGAGAAGCGGGCTTGGTTCATTCATGACAAGGAATTTAGAAGCCTATGACGAGGAGACATGCTACGTTTTAGCCTTGCTCCAGCTCCATTTCTACGAGGATGAATCCGAGACTTACTCGGATGACTGTCTAGGCTACATCACCTTCAGTGTGAGAGGTGCTACCTATTCTCTCACATTTAAGGAGGTTGAGAAGGTCTATGGGTTTTGCAAGCAAGCGGAATGAGCCAAGACGTGCTAAAGGAGGAAATCAAATCCATTTGGAAAACCATTGGAGATGGGAAAGAGTACACTTCTTCGAAATCCAAGAGTGCTCAAATTCGAAGCCCAGTTGTGAGGTATTTCCACAAATCCTTGGCTAGTATGATTTTTGCTAGAAAGGAAACCGGGAATGTGAATGAGTGAGATTCAGCTCATAGACATAGCATTGAGTGGTGTTTTGCCAAGTACTAGAGACAGTATGAAACTGGTAGGAGATAGAACGGATGGTAGCATGGTATCAGTTCTGTTAGACCAGTTGATGTATTGCAAGGATTGGGTGATTAAGGCTAATCGGAGGGGTGTGCAAGGAGAACTTAGTATTGGTGGATTCGTCACCCCCTTATTAATAGCATGTAATGTGGAATTACGGGGGAGAGTTTATAACGCCCGCTGGATTGATATTGAGACCTTGACAAGGACGCACTTGCTCGTTAGCGAGCGTCCCAACGGGTTTTACTTGTATAAGTTCACTCACCCTTCACTTGGAGCAGCGAGAATGGTATTGCCAAACACCGATCTTACAAAGATCAGATTGGGTGCTAATATCGACTTTTGGCCACCTGATTCAGAATTATACGACCCGCACTCAGTCCAAGACCAAGTTCCTAGCCTCGATCCAGTCCAACAAACTTATGCACCTGAAATCAGAGAAGAAGAACCTGCTAGGGAAGAACAGGAAGATGACTTCTATTTTGATGAGTGCGAAGGGTCTTCTAGGCAATCAAGAGGGGTAAAAGAAGCTCACAAGAAGATTAGCATCCTACAGAAGTGGAAAAAGTTCGAAAGCAAGACCATCAAGGCATTGAAGAACACTGTGAAGGATCTTGCTGGTACAGTTAAGGATATGGGGGAGCAGATTAAGGAGCTTCAGAACAAGATTGGATGCTCAACCTCCACAACAGCCATACCTAGCAGCTTGGGTAAGAGTGAATAAGTCAGGACACCTACCAAGTCCAACCTACTAGTTAGCCCGCCCAGAATATCAATTGATCCAAGAATAAGTGTGTTCAGAACCAGAAGGGATCCGGGAGCTGACACGAGTGCCTCACCCTATCGCACACTCGATCGGGCCGGATCATCACGCCCAATCGGGTCAACCTAACACCTCGAAGTCGACGCCGATAACATCCAAGACGTGAATGCAGCGGAGAAGCTCAACTTCATGAGCTCGTGGTTTGAATCACCTAAAAGGTAACTCTATTACTCTCACCTTTGTAAGTACCGCTTTGCATTTTTATTTTTGTGTTTTTGATCCTAAGTCTTCCTTCAAATTTTTATTACACAAGGGATTGTGTAATTTAAGTTTGGGGGAGGACTTAGGATAGCATTTGACATGTTTTCTATTTTCTTATTTCGAATTTTTAGCATCTAGTCTTGCATTCATCTATGTGCATCAAAAATCACTAAAAATTTGAAAAATTTTCAGAAAATCCTTTAAAAACAGAGTGTTCATATAGTTGCATTTGCATATTAGTCTTGCTTTAGGGATGTTGCATTTAAGATCATTGCATTAGCATAGGGGATTATGATTATTATAACCAAAGAACTTGTTGTTTCATTAGACTTAAGATTAATGCCCTCGTTCATAGTTGTTTAATGCTTTCATATGAGCTTGAAATGAGACCGCACCATTCTTTGATTGCATGATTTGAATTCTAGTCTAAACTGAAGCTTGCTTTGATATGGTGCCATCCCTTATTTATAAGAACCTTAACTTGAATTGTTAATTATCTGGTTGTGATTTGTTTTAAACTCATGGATACCTTGTATACATACTTGGATCTTCTTTCCATCTTTTTACCACCCTCTTGTTGATCCAAGTAGCTGGTCATAACCTTGACCAGTTAACCACGCCCTAAAAACCTTAACCTTTCTTTCAAGCCTTTGTTTTAATTCTGAGTGGAAGGCCTATTTTATTTGATTGAGCTTTAAGAGAACGTGTTAGGTTTGAACCGTTAGGAATAGGATCTTGAGTAGTTCTGATTTGTATTTTTCGGATCATATAGGACTATGATGGATTCTACTTGGGTTTTGGGAATTGTTGGGATGGTGAAAAGAAAAGAAAGAAAAGAAAAAGGGAATGAGTTGAGTCTTAAGGAGAGTAAAAGTTTCAAAAAAAATCTAGTGAAAGATGTGTGGGGAATGCAAAGTATAGAGATGGTTCTGGATTTAAAAGAAAGAGAGAAAAGTGTGAAGATAACAAAATGCTTTGATGTCTTAGTGTAAAGAAGAAAGAGAATCATAGTATTTATAAAGAAAACCCCCTATCCACTAGTTTATCATAAGAAACTCTCCTTAGAATTAGAACAAAAAGGGAAATTGGGATGAAAAGAGTTGAAGGGTAGAATAGGATCATATGGGCTTAGACGATTAGGATATCACTTGGGTACTTTGGGTAGTCAAGATGTTATTCCTGTATGCATTTGTTGGTCCTTACCTTTAGCATTCTCCCAAAAGCTCAATCTTGTTCATAGAGAGATCCCAGCACTTAAACGATTAAACCCTCACAAAAAAAGATACCCTCTTTGTCTCTTAAACCTTTTACTTGCCTAGCCAAATGAGTTTAAATTCAAATTCACATCCGGATTCACGGTTACCACTTAATGAATGTTAAAAGGGATGGCTAACTTGATTGCTTGTTTAAGTTATGTGGCTGATGACATCTTGTGTTCAAATAGGAATGGCTAAAGTTTTCAGAGTACAGCCTTTGAATTGCATTCTAGAATTACGAACTAGGACATTGATGTTAAACTCTTTTGCAGCAAGTTTTGGTTCTGAGTCCCCACCTTCAAACCTCTCTCCCTAGTTTGAATTAGCTTGAGGCCAAGCAAAGAATAAGTTTGGGAGAGTTGATAACCCTATATTTTTATACTTATAAGCATATGTTTTGTGCATTATTTGCATGTCTAGATCTCTACTTCTTAGGATTTCTAGTCTCTTTTGATTATATTTCACATCTAGGATCTTTAGCATAGACATTTGCATATCATCTGCATTTTAGAGAAAAAACAGGCACACTCGGACACTACAAAGCATGGACCCGATCGAGTGTATCCAACCCGACCAAGGCGAGCACGATCAAGCACCCGGACTCAGAGGAGGAAGCTGGACTTGGAAGAGGCGAGAGAGGACCCGAACGAGCCCAACATGAACCCGACCGAGCTCTCTTCAAACCGACTTTGTAATTTGTCTTTTTGTGTTTTAGGGCTTTCTGCCTTTAGTATTGGGTCATTAAGCCAAAAATCGAGTTTCATTAGGGTTTCTCTGTAGCCACCAAACATTTCCAGAAATTTGTAATCTTTATAACTTTTGATCTGTTGAGTATTTGGAGTTGCTTCTTTAAAATATTTTGCTCCTTAGATCATTATCTATCTAGTTATGCAAGATTCAAAGATTTCTAGGTTTATGTTCTTCATGATGAACTCTAGATCTGAGTAGTTTTATGGGTTTAGAGGATGGGTTAGGTGATGAGGAATCTTAGTTTCTAGGGATGCTTAAGTATAGATTTAGGTAGATACCTTATGGATTCGGAGATTTAATTGCTAATCTTAGCATTAACCATGTGGGATTAGATCTTAGACATTCCAGCACTCAAAAAGTGTTCAAATGGAATGTCTGATCAACTACTGCCAGAGATCTATTTACTTACCCAAGAGATTGGCTGTTAAGGAGTAGCTTGACATTAATGAGCTTGTTCTTTATGCATATGTTTCATCAATGAAAGTTGAGATTAGGAAGTGGTATAGATCTGATAGTCTTTGCCAAGAGATTGGACTGATTAGGGTAAGTGGTTCATTGTCTAGGATTAGATCTATATGAGCATGTTAAAAATCCCAAAGAGATTAAGAGGATTCATCACCCCATTAGCCCATCCTTAAGATCTTTGTTTATCTGATTGTTTACCTGCTTTCATTTCTGCATTTAATATTGCTTATGTAGTTCTTGCATTCTTAGTTTCATTTCAGTACTGTTCTTAGATCCTTTAGTTTATCATTCTGTAGTTTACTTTTATGCATTAGAGTTCTTTAAACAAAACTTTCAACTGCTTGGCTTGACTTGATTAGTTCTGCCATATCTTGATTGTTTACAATACATCCATTTGGATCGATAACCTCTTATGCTACATCGCGTTGGGGAATTGAACTCCAAGAGCACTTCAAAACCCTTGTTTCAGCTGCATTCGATCTACGGCAACGGTTGCAGATGCGATCCGTTCATACCATCGTCGTCTCCACCATATACCTCTCCTCGTTAAGATAGAAGACAGACACTACAAGAAAACATATCAATTTCCGACCACCATTTCCGACCAAAATAATAGTCGGAAATTTTCCGACGAATTTCTAACCATTTTTCCACTAATTTCCCAGGATTTAAATTCGTCAAAAATTAGTCAGAAATTAGCAAAATTTTCCAACCAAACAAAAGTGGTCAAAAATTTGTCAAATTATTTGGTCGGAAATTTTCTGGTCGTCGTAACTTCATCGAAACATATATTATTCTTATTTTTGTATATTTTATTTTCATAATAAAATAAGTGGTCAGAAATTGGTCGAAAATTCCATAGAATTTCCAACTAATTTTAATTATATATTTTATAAAAATAAAAAAAATACCGTCGGAAATTTGTAGGAAATATCTATGGTCGTTGGAAATTCGTCGGAAATTATACGATAGTCGGAACTTTGTCGGAAATTTAATACGGTAGTCTGAAATTCGTCGGAAATATATACACCAAAGAGTATTCACCAATTTCACAATTCAAAATACAAGAAACTTATTTTCTCATATCTTCTTCTTCTCTCTATTTTGAGAATCATTATCCATTTTTAAGAGTTTACATTTTCCCTTTTATTTTTAATTCATAATTTTTCATATTTGTATATAGTAATTCATTTTTAACTTTTTATAAAACGTATGTTTTTCACACAATAATAAATTATTATTTTAAGTATTAGTTTTAACTTTAATTTTCATTTCATTTTAATTTTGATTTTAATTTCATTTTCATACTATTGATATATTTTTTAATTTATTTTTTTAATAATAAAAAATAGTATTCGGTAATAGTTTTAAAATTAATTTAGTTTAATTATAAAAATAGTTGGAAATTTGTCAGAAATTTCCGACGAATTTCCGACCACTGAGAATTTTCGTCGGATATAGGTAGGAAATTTTCCTACAACATTCCGAAAAATACTTCTGACAAATTTTCGACGATATTTTTTTGTCAGTAATTTCTGACGAATATTAATTTCCGACCAAAGAATTTTGACAAATTTGATTCTGTCAAAAATTTGTCGGAATATGTCATTTCCGACAAAATTCCAACCATATCGTCGTCGGAAATTGGCATGTTTTCTTGTAGTGCGAACTAGACCAATATCGTAACAGAGCTTTGATCACTGAGCATGATATCGCCTTGTGGCGTCATAAAGGAGACAAATACCAATCCAGGTTCTCAGCAAAATAAACTTGGGCCGAAATCCGGACTGTGGGGCAGACAGAACCGTGGTCCAAAGGGGTATGGTTCTTCTCTTTTACGCCCAAATACAAATTCTTCACTTGGCGTGCCAATTTGACTCGGCTTACTACAGGAGACAAAATCCAAGCTTGCAATGGTGGAATCTCTTCAGACTTTGTTTTATGCTCTCATAATTGGGAAAATCAAGATCATTTGTTTTTCTCATGTACGTACTCACGGAGTATATGGGAAGACTTGGCTCGGAGATTAATGCAAGCCAACTTTGCTCTTGGCTTTGAGAACATACTCACTCTTCTCTCTGGGCGAACCTTCACCACTACCACTCCCTTCTTGTTAAGATATGTTTTCCAAGCTACAGGTCACACAGTTTGGTCGGAACGAAATTACAGACGACATGGCGAAACTCTAAAGCCTGCAGTTCACCTTATCAAATTCATCGACAGAGTTGTCCGTAATCGCCTCATGTCCCTCAAGCGTGTTCACCCCTCAAAGATGGATAGATGGAATGCGTATCTGGTTGGAGATAAGGAGCTAAGATGACAAGTTTTTATTCAAAAAAATCTCTAATATTGTTTCTTCTCAAAGGTTAAAAGGTTAAGTACTCTAAAACAAAGGATGCATATATTTGTAAAAAGGTTTTTTTTGGTTTGAATAAATTTAACATTCATTAAAAAAAAAAGAAATATAAGTTAGATTCGATTCTTTTTTTATTATATGAAGCGGTATGTTTTAAAAAAAATTTAGATTATATGTATTCTCTCTTTATATGATTTTTAATTTCTCTTCTCTATTTTCTATTAAATACTTATCATAAATTTTTATATTGACATAATTATAAGGTTGGTCCTACCTAGTATTATTATGGTTATGTTATTGGTTATAACTTATGTCATTTGTTAGAAAAAGATAAATAACTATATATATATATATATATATATATAGATTAATACATCTACTTAAACAAAAATAGAAGAAGGTCAAGTATACACATATATTTATTTATTTTCTATTTTCAATCCAATAAAACATCAAACTTGATTTTTCATTTCATACTAGTTAAAAATAATATTAATGTTCTTTTAGTTTCTTTGCTACTATTTTTTCCTTAATGTTTTTCTCATAATTCGAGTTTTACATCACATAAAGTTAAATTTTGAATCACTAAAATAGTTAGCTTCAAAAATAATGAATATTTATTTTGATATTAATGCTTCTTTTTATTTATTAAAATAGTTTTAAATTAATTTTGCGTTGAGTCGTTGACTATCTTATTTTCTTACTGAGCTTTGAAAAAAATAACATAAACATTAATGAGATATTGAGTCATAAATATGTTTATTATAAAATAATATTTATATAGTCAATAGTTTTTAAACACAGTTTCTTTTATTTTATTTTAAATTGGAGTTAGTGTAGAATAATATTTAAGAAATATGTAATCTATAACAAAACAGAACTAAAATTTTAAGGAACTCTAGAACAATGCAGAATTCTATAATCTACACTTTTTTTTTGCTGTCATGTCTTCAAAAGCAAATATATTGGTCGGGATATTGCCAATAGTGTCTCTCGCAATGGTCGATTGCAATTTTATTTTGCTCTATATGGCTTAGCTTGGCTTCACACGAAGATTGCTGCAGATGCAATAGGGTGGGATTTTTGGCACGATTTCCTTGGCAATACTATATAGAATATATATATATATATATATATATATGTTGGATATAATTAAGCACCGGGTTAAAGCTAATTAAAATTTCAAAATTCATGATAAAGTAATAGAAAGAGAAGCATATATGTGATATATATATATATATATATACAATATAATGTTAGTTAATATTAGTTTATTTTAATTTATTTGGCAAAAAAAAATCGAAAATGAAAATATGAAACAAATTTTGATATCAATAATATATTTTTTTAGTTTATAAAGTGGCAATATAGTTGGAGTGTGCCTATTTTGTATTATATTATATACATGATATATTGATGTACATAACTAATAAACTAGCTCTAGCAAAGTTTCCAGCTTTACAAAAACCATCAATCAGAGTATGAAAACAATTTATTACTCGGGAAGAAAAACTGAAATATGATATAGGAAAAATGTATCCGAGTCCAATATTTTGTTTAGAAATAATTTAAAGACTTTCTTCACATTTTTACCCCAAAATATATATATATATATATATATATATATATATGAATGTGACTATATTAAGTCAGTTATGTGTTGGTGACATAGGATTGTGATAATTTGGGACATATTTATATTAGACAATAGATCTATCGCTTTGTTCCCCATTCCATATGCATGAGTTTGGTTTTTGAAGGCTGATACCATGCCACATATTATATGATTAAATGAATTACTCTGGATTATGAAGCACAACGTTAAAAATGGGGAGATTGAAGATGAAACATTTGAACAAGTGAATGTACTACTTGAGAAGGACAAGAGCACTAGTTCAAAAATAGAATATCAAGATAAGAAAATTAACTATGTTAGTTGGTGACACAAAAAATATTTAGAGTAGGAGGTTTCGCGAAGGCTTAGAGGGCACATAGTGCTTCTAGAAGATCGAGGTCCTAATTCAATACAACAAATGATATATCCCCAAAAATCTGATGGAGGTCCTAATCCAATACAACAAAAAACAACAAAAGAACACTTTCTCATAGGCAAAACTGAACATGCCACTAATTCATATGTTGTTGTGTTTTGGAACCATAGAGTTCATACAATTGGTAAAAACAAATACGCATATAATTAAAACCACTAAGGACTATGTTCACAAACTCTCTCTGAACATGGGAAGTGCCATCCTATTATTGTGCTTCTGAAATAACATATTAAACTAAACGGACAGATGAACAAGTTATTTAAGGTCCAAATACTTTTATTTTTTTTTGTTTGCTTGAATGTTGAGGTCGCTTCTCATCATCTTCCACCGTCAACCTTATCAAAACCTTACCGGTATTGAGGAGCAAGTTCACCGTCCTTGACGATGTAATTCTAAGCAGGGAAGTCCTCTCCTTTGAAGTACCTCTCCAACATGTCTTTCGTCCCCGCCGCATATCGTAGCTATAAATAAAAAACTTGTTTACTTTCAAAATGACCAAGTGATGTGCATACTAAAGAAAGCTACTAATAAACAATTGGAGAACACAACATATTTTGATACGTTTATATCTTAATGTTAAAAAGGAAAAAATAACTTTACCTGAGCGTCAATAGTGGTGCCGGAGATGTGGGAGGTCATGGCTTGGTTAGGCATGTAACACCATGGGTGGTCCTTAGGAGCTAGTTGTGGGTCCCACACGTCTCCGCTGTACCCTCCAATGTGCCCACTCTCCATAGCATCCACCACCGCTTGGCTCTCCATGATGGCTCCACTTGCGTTGTTCACTATCAAAACGCCTTTCTTCATTTTCCTTATCAGCTCTCTGTTGAATAATCCTCTGTATGATAAACAAAAACTCATTTTTCAAATCTCAGACAACAAGTCTTGTTAGTGTTCATCTCTATTGTCTGTGAAATTAGCGACGTACCTTGTCTTCTCTGTGAGAGGCATGTTGATGACTAAACTGTCGCATTGAGGGAGCATTTCATGCATATTCTCAATGTACTTAACTCCAATCTCTTTCTCCATCTCTGCTGCCATTTGAAGCCGGTCATGGTATAATAAGTTACACCCGAATGGTTTCAACCGTTGTAGCAAAAGCTTTCCGATTCTTCCAGCTCCTAGAGTTCCTATGGTCTTCCCTTCCAGATCATAAGCTCTGTACGAAATGCTGGCGACGTCCCACTTGCCATTGACGACCTGGTTGTACCCTGGTACAAAGTTTCTCATGAGGATAAGGATTCTCATGAGCTCATCTTCTGCTACTGAGACCACGTTGCTTCCCGTGACTTCAGCCACAGTCAAGCCTGCAGCTGCAGCTGCCTGGAGATCAATGTGATCCGACCCAATACCAGCCGTGAGAAGAAGCTTCAGATTCTTGGCTTTCTTGATTCTTTCAGCATTCACATAAGCCGGGTGAAAAGGAGTGGATATTAGGACATGAAGATCCGGGATATGTTTCTCAAGTTCTGTCATTTATAAGTAAAAGACTGGCAACAAAAAGAACCATATATTTGCGTTTATAGTTTAGCATTTATAGTTTATGCAAATATGCAATATATAAAAGCAGAACCAAGATTTTCGAAGGAGTGAATACTTACCGCAGTTAGGGCCTTCTTTGTCATCAGTGACAATGTACTGATGTCCTTGTGATTCAAGCCAGTCGCGGATTCCTAATGCATTCTCGACGCAGCCAAGGAAGTTAGGGTTCTTGGTAGCGTATTCGTTGGCTTTGTTAGAAACTCCAACAATTTTTTTGCTATCACCAGAAGATGCCTGTTTCATAAAGCCAGTTCAGGAAGCTATTTAAAAATTTTAGATCATCAAAAAGTGCATTACAATTTAAGAAGAGACGAAAAGAGCCCAACGTTTATAGGCCCGTTAAGAAGCTCAATAAGAGAGCGAGCTCAAACATCATGCCATTTAATAATTCTAGAAAGAGACACATGTCTTTGGCTTCCATAATGGAAAATTTAGCTGGCCTAATCAGAAACGACAGTAGTGCTTTCTTATTTTAAGTCACGTTTCAGTCATGCACATATATGATCATATCACATCAAAACTGAGTTATACAAAACCAACATTGTATCCACTCAAATTTACGGCCAAAGATCTAAAAACATCATTCATCACGCACAAAATCAGAAGAACCATATAACCCACCGCAAAAGAAACGAAAAAAGCATTCACCTGTTTTTATTTCTTGGTCAAAACCTGCTTCTCAATCAAATTTATGTATAAATATTTTTTTCCTTTTAAATTGATTCCTCTCCATGATGTTTTCACTCTAGGGAATCAAATTTTCGTACAAAGCATTAAAAAAAAAAATCTCACCCAATCTTATTTTCCAAAATAACATTATTTCAGATTTTGTTTCCTAAATATTTTACATTCCATTCCAACTAAAACAAATTACAGGAAAATCAATATGGAAACAGAAACTATGATATATTTAACCACACCTTCTATTCTGTTTTGAACATATTCTATCTCTAAATGATTTGCAAACAAAGAATACAACAATTTGATTCCCATTTTGTTTTCCAATACCTGTGAGCTTTGATTCTAAACGTAAGAAGAACTTTGATTCACATTTATTTAAATATTATAATTGATATATATTACGAATATGTAAAATAAAAGTTTTTAAAAATGCTATATAATATGGTTATATAGTAGATGAGTTATAAAGAGGACATGTTGGAATTAATAAAATATCATTAAAGTTGTGCTACCATAGGTTAAATCCTCATTTTATTATTTTTAAAATCATAGCGTAAAATTGACTTACTATGTATTTAGATCCATTATTTTTTGTTATAATACTTAAAATTGAAATAGAATCTCAAACACTAAACAAAACAAACTAAATATAACAAACAAATGGTCATGTAATATACAACGGGTTAAAAAATTAATTTAAACATTTAGCCGTACAAACTGCCGGAAAATTTAGTTATTCCTCTATTTATAAAACATCCAATATTTAACAAACAAATACAACATAAAATATAAATGATAATAAAATTATATACACACGGTGTACCGCGGGTTAAAATCTAATGTAGAGCAAAAATGGAGCTATTATTATAATATCATAGTTTAATATGGGAAAATGTCAAAAAAATCATCAACTTTTAAATTTGGGACTAAAAAATATCAAATTTCAAAATATCATTTAAATCATGAAGTTTGTTTGACTTTTTGATAAGGTAGTCAAGTTTTGTTGATCTTACCGTTGGGCATAACATTAATTTTCCGCTAAAACTAATATTTCCGCATAACATTAACCAAAAGACTTTAAAACATCTTCTTTTTACTAAAACTTTGATGCCATATTGAATGATTAGCATCCCACCCTCTTCTCCCATGTGGAGCAGAAATGGAGCTATTATATCATTGTTTTAATATGTATTGATATATAGTTGTCAAGAAAATAAATTATTGATATCGACATCAAATATGGACCCACGTAAGATTGTCGTAGTGTCCTAGTTAGACCATTGTCGGTGTTACCTGCATATGTTGCTGAGGCCAGTTCATTACTTAGGGTTTTTAGTTTGAAAATCGTCAAAAAATCTCGTTTACAAAAAAAATCATTGTCCTTTAGGAAATATCCCTAAAAATCTGATGGAGGTCTTAATCCAGTACAACAAAAAAAAAACCACAAGAACACTTTCTCCTTAGGCAAAACTGAACATACCATTTATTCATATGTTTTTGTGTTTTGGAACCACAAAGTTCATAGAATTGGTAAAAACAAATACGCATATAATTAAAACTAATAAGGACTATGTTCAGAAACTCTCTTTGAACATGGGAAGTGCCCTCCTATTATTGTGCTTCGGAAATAACATATCAAATTAAACGGAAAGATAACCAAGTTATTTTAAGTCCAAATACTTCGTTTTTTTTTGTTTGCTTGAACGTTGAGGTCGCTTCTCATCATCTTCCACCGTCAACCTCATCAAAACCTAACCGGTACTGGGGAGAAAGTTCACAATCCTTGACGATCTAATTCTGAGCAGGGAAGTCCTCTCCCTTAAAATACCTCTCCAACATGTCTTTCGTCCCCGCCGCATATCGTAGCTATAAATTAAAAACTGGTTTAAATAAGTTCCAGATGACCAAGTAATGTGCATATTAAAGAAAGCTACTACTAAACTAGTGATGTGCATATTAAAAAAAGCTACTACTAAAAAGTAACTACAGAGAATGAATGGCTGACTGTAGCTTTGTGACTTCCCATTTAGCTCGATACTAGGTTTGAACTGCGGTACACCGCGGGTCTGTATTTTCATAATTATTTCCGGGAAATACTACTTTTTCTTATATGTTTTTTATCGGATATATAGTTATTAATTAAGTAATCGATGCGATGTACATATATTTTGTAGGGTATTTTGTGTTGGAAAAGGGCTTTTCCATACCTAGACAGTTGCACTATGTTGAATTCATACATTTGACTATTCAATGTGCCTAAAAATATATTAAATTTTAAATAATTTGAATTTCAAACCTAAACTTTAATTTTTGTGCCTTACCATACCAAAACGTTTTTATTGCTTAACTCCGTTAACCTTCCGTTTTATTCATTGCTGTTATAAATTATATTTGTTTTTAAGATAATTGTCTTTTCTCTTTTATATTTATATAGTTTACAACTTAAAATGTGTTAGTTTTTTGTTAAATTTTATTGGATACTATATTATTGTAGATTTGTTTTGTTTGATAGAGTAGTATAAAGATATGTGGTAGGTCAAAATATTTTTGTTTGTTGGACATATATACAAATCAATTATTCTATTAAAATTTATAAAATAAAATTATTAGTTTAGAAGTAAGAACATGAACTATGATTAAAATTTATAATATATGATAACTGAATAGTTTTAGTGTTGATTTAATTATTCAAACCTGCCATGCTAAACCCGTCTCACAACAGGTATACAAATTTTTTACCCATACCATTTATGAAATAGAATGTACCATAAGTGGAGATATATTTCCTGAAAATAAATGTTACCTATGTTTTATGGATCCTTTTCTAAAGATAAAAGAAATGAAAATCAAATTAGGTAAAAAGGGTAGATTTATCGAATTATAATCCAGTTAAAGAAGATAATCACTGCAATGTTGATTAGATGGTTACACATGAATCCAATCAAGAACTCTTCGATTTAAGTTTTGTTTGCTTGATCATTATTTAATATACTAGGTTGTGAACCCACGCTATGCGTGAGTTTATTTGATATATTTTGGGAAAAATTATATTTGATTGATGATAGTTATAAAATTTTATACAAAAAGTTAAATTACTTTTAAGGCATAAAAATTCACTTCAAATACACACTTTTAAAAATTATAAAAATCAGTTTTGTTAAGGAATTAAATAAGATCAAAAGAATCACGGATCAATCTTGCTTTCTCATATTTATTTTTCCTCACATTCATCGTTTTCGTATTTTTCATATATATCAGGGCGAAAATAGCTTATGTCCACACAAATCACATGGACTATGTATCTATCAAGTCGTTGGTGAGCAAGAGAGGATGTTTGGGAGGGAACTACAATTGATCACCAATATTGAGGGTTGGGTACATTTCCTTGTACTTCTGGGTTTTCTTTCTTAGGCGTTTGTGGAGCTACTAATGGTTTACTTAAACATAAGTAAATCTTGTTGTTTCCTTTTATATAAGGTTTAAAGTTGTCACTAGTGTTTTCCTTCACCACCTCACATGCATAATGGTGATCTTGGTTGTCTTTGATCTTTGCAACATCTTTCATTGTCTCACTAGTTTGAGACCTAGAAGGAACGACAAACATGGGCACCATATAGGTTACTCGTAGCTTCATGACTTTATATGACTGTTCAACAACACATTTTCTTCACAATAATACTTAATAAGTTGATAAAGGTCAGTATGGACTTGTGTATGAATTTACATCTAGGGTGGAAGAGGGCCTAGTTTCAACATCAATGGCCCGAAGCAGGTCTTCTTTATGCTTTCTCTCATTTATATCTTTATTTTATGCCACTAAACTCTTACTTGGGCCATAACAACCATCTATACTTGATGCAATTTTGACTTAAATGATACACGGCATTCTCTTCGTTTCATCATTTTTTTCTTCAATTACGATGCCTTTTTATTACACACGTTCCATATAGAGAAAAAAATTTGGATTAGCTGGAATAAGCTTCAAGTAAAGCCAAACAAATAAATGGTGTTTAAGGAAACATAGTGCAAAATCCAAAAAAAAAAATATGAAGTTATAGTCCTCCAAGAAAACATACATTTTATGATTAAATTTTTGGAATCATGCTGCTTGACATAGAAACTATGACGATCTAGTGATTTGTGCTGATTTTTAGCATATACTCCAGCCCATACTTTCCCGAAATCAGAGCGTCACCTAGCCTATTTTTCTTGTTTCTGCTTTCATTGAGACTTTTTATTCAGTTCCAAAAATTTTAGAGAAGTAATCAACTCTAATTGTGGCTGACGGCTCGGAATTTACAACATAAGAAATTTGATCAAATGTAATGCCTTTTGTTATTATTTATACTGAAAATATGTAGGCTTAATCAAATATATATATTTGTTAATATTCTTTTTCTGATTAAGAAAATAAGAATAAGAAATGTAAGTTTTATATATTTTTATATTTTTTTTCAAAAGTTTACAATTCTCTTTTTCTTTATATTTTGTTTTTTTTTTATTAATATTTTGTATAAAAAAATAAATAGAGTTTAAAAATGTTAATTAATAAGATGGAAAAATGTTAATTAATTAGATGTCTTATTATTATTGGTCGTTTAAAATCTTATGTGGACGTGTCAAGGAGCTTATAGCCTCAACTTTTATATAGTATAGATTACAGAGTAGAAACGGAGGTTTTAAGGAAAAATCACTATGTAAATAAGTAATAAAGGTATTAAAAATTGTAGCCAAAATTGAGTTAGTTCCGATTACTAAATAATCTGAATATTCTTGTTTTGAAATTAATAGTTAGTCAATATTTTATTGTACACAGATTATGATTTTATGGCCATGAATCAAATCAGTACCCTAAAATAAATAATCTTATGATGAACATATATATCATGTATATTAGACTTAGTTTATCGAATATTTTTTCTTTCGATATAAATTTGTTGCTACTGAAAGTAGCAAATCAAATAATGTTATCTTATTTGCAGCTAAACTTATTTTGTTACGAAGCTGTTACGCCTACTGTTACCACTCAAATAAATCAATTCATTGACTCAAGCTTGAAAACCCATCGAGGCCCATATACAGTTTTCATATTGGACTCTAATGATGTTTCCACGTGGTGGACAATGCTTGTTAGGCCCGACAAATATATGTATCTTTTTTCTTTTACGACTGATCAAACTCGAGGCTCTTGGATCCATTTATACAACGGGTTGTCACGCGGATCCTCTTTAATTTGGGTAGCAATTTCGATTTCAATTGACATATTGACTAAAATTACCCCTACTAAATTCAATAAAGCTTCTCCTTCTCTAAAGTTAAAAGCCAATTCTGAAAATTTTAGTAATAAATTAGAAATGTCAAAATGTGTACTTCTCTTTTAATATATAAGAGGATGATACTATGTTTTTTTGTACCCAGCAAACCAAAGAGAATCTAAACAAATTGATGCAAGAAGAAAAACTTACCAAATAAAGACAAAGATAAATATATATTCAGATTTGAAAGTAGATCGCATATTCATTTGTAAATTGGTAAAAACATAAATAAAATCAAAATCACTTTGAAGTAGAGAACGGAAATCAATAGATGAAATAAAATCTTTGAAATATAGCTTCAAAATCTTTGAGCCTTCGTTTTTTTCTGTAATGTTTTAAAATCACCAACTTGTAAGGGGTTTTGTAATTTACATGTAAAGGTGGCCTGTTTTGTGCTGCCTTATGCATGTGAAATAAGTTCAATAGTCTATTTTCTTTTCTCTAGACTGACACTTAATATATACTTAACTTCAGTTCACAAGCTGAAGGTAGAGGTGAAAAAAACTAGAGGAGAAGCAGATGAACAGCCAAAAGTCCACAGTGCTGAAATAGCCGAGCAGGCTAGCCAGTCAAAAAGCGAGACTATAAACATTTCATTAGCAAATGCTGGACACACATTACGGGGTGCGAGAGTGGAGCTTGTTCTAAAACCTCTACGCCTTGCATTTGAGACAAATATTTCATGCTGCTTTAGATTGTCTTCATGTATGTCGTTGAGATGTAATTATGTACTCATGTAATGTATATCCAGTCATTCTATTGATGTTCTGTATATGTTTTTATTTCTTTGTTTGTCGCGAGCAGAAACTCATTGCCAATGATCATTTGGACGGGGATCAGCGGTTTGCATGGCGGAAAAAATTCTGCACTTTTCACCGATAAACTGAGGTTTGCAGTTGTGTCAAAAATTCATCACCAGACAGGTATGTACCTTTGCGTTTCAAAATCTTCTTGACATTGGTTATACCAATTCTTAAAGCGGAAAATTTTGTGCAGCACTGTACTCCAAATGCTGAAGGTTCTTCTTACAGCTGTTGCTTCAGGAAAGTTCAAACGTAAAACTCTGATTTAGAAAGCTATGTTTTGTAACTTTTAGATGGCATGAATCGGTTTATTGTTCTTTCAATATTAAAATTAAACTATTTAAATCCGTGTGGCAGTGCATGGGTAACCATGTTGAGTGTTGTTCAAGTTTGCTATAACATTGCTCTAAACAGGTGTGCTTTCTCTCCTTTTAGCTAACAATTTTCAGCACTCAAGTGTGATCACTAAATGCATAATTTACATGTAGCAAGAGCCCAATAAACCAGGCAACTTCTAAAGCAATGTTGACTCAGATGATAAGCATTGTATTCAGGAGAATGGAGATTGATATTGCAAGGAATATTAATTTCTCAATGCTGCTTATGTGTCATTGAATTCATGAATGATGGATAACAATTCTAAATCGATACAAGACTCGGTGGTGAGCTTGTATTAGGATAGATGATGGCTTCACAAGATGGCGGTCGCTTCTCTCTTGTGAAGAAAAGATGGTCGCTGATGTAGAACTGACACGATTGCGGTCGCTTCTCTCGTGTGGGATCGAATGATGGGGAAGTTTTGGCGGATTGAAGTACACCACAGAGATGTGATTGGTCTCTGATGCAGTACACGATCGTAGCCTTGTGGAATCACACACACAAGACAAGAACAAGCTGATTCTCTTAAGAACACTTGAAGAGAAGAAGTGAAGAAAGTTCGGTTCTTTATTGATAATCAAGGGTGAAAATTGTACAACTGCTGCAGGGGGACTTTATAAGAGTCCATCAGCTAGCCCTGGGGCCAAAATTAAATGCTAAAATATACAAAAGGATACAAATAAAAAGCAAACACAAAACCTATTGTTTTTGGAAAGAAAATGACAAAATAAAGAAACTAATTGTGCACACTTAAACTGACTTGAAGGGCACGTATTCTAGCTGTTGTTGGGGCTTAGTGGACCTGCAAATATCAAAAATACTGAATAGAACTTACCTGGATGCGATCTAGGCCCAATCGATCTCTGAACTACGTCTTGATCTACTCCAGGGGTCTTGTCAGGTGCCTGTTTGTTTGTTGGTTTCTTGAAGTAGATGGCTTCGTAGAGTTTCTCTTGGGTAGCTTGATTAGTCTCTTGAAGCTCTTCCAAGTCCTTGATGTCTTGTTCTTGATCTTCACTCTCTCGATCACTCTCGAAGGTGAAGATTGTTTTGCTCGTCTCTTGTGACTCCATTGTCTTCTCTTGGATTCTAGAGGTTTCTTGACCTATCAAAGGAGAATTCATACCTGGGGAAATGGTATGTTCAAGACTCATTTGGGTGAATGCTTCAGCAAGCTCTTCCTCGGCGATGGGATCATATCCGTCGTGATGGAGTAAAGGTGGTACAGACCAGTTGACGTAGTTCAGCTATAGTGAGCTCACAATATCTTGTACAGCTAGTTTGAACCTCTTTCTAAGTTTTTTAAGACTTTGAACGATTCATGGGACCTTTTGGGACGACTGGTACAGGGTGTGGAACAGGACCTGGTACTCGATCTAGTTCAGCGGGTTGGACAGAATAATCGATGTCCACATCATAAATGGAGGCGCTGACTATTGAATGCATACCTAGGTTTCCGCATCTTCCTCAGTGCGTCAGGAAGAACATGTCTCGGGCCCTAAAAATGAAGAAATTACTGCAGATGATGAAAATGACCTTAGGAGATGCACTCACTCAGGCGAAAGACACAACTCTTGCTTTTGTTGAAGAGCTGCATACCCTTATGGGCGGTGCTGATATTAATGTTGGTTTGCACCTTATATCTTAAACTTATATCCAAAGTTGTGAGTGGATTAGAGATTTATTCTTCAAAAAAAGTGTTGAAAGGATTTTGGAAAAATGATAGAAATTCTTTAGAAGAAAAGGATTCTATATTGTTTTGTAGCGTTCTTTCTCTATGTACATGTGTCATATCCTCGTAGTTGCTTCTGGATAAGTAGAAAACTTTGTCAGTCACTTTTCCTCGAGTGCCCACTAGGTATCTATAGAGTTTCCGGAATTTAGCAAATAATAGATAAAAATAACAAGATTGGAAGAAGCTCTCTAGGATACTTTCTTTGTTCGTTCTGATAATTGGAAGACTCTTGTATACTTTTCTGATCTATATACCAGTATGTCTTTAATGCCATGTGTATTTATGTATTTGAATATGTCTGCATGCACATGCCTGTACTATACATAAAACATTTGCATGTGGCTGAACATCTACACATGCTCATATATACATGTTTTGATTAGCGGATAATGAGTTAAACCTTTTTTTGTTCTTTGTAAAAATCACGACTTTGGTCTTAGCTACAATATAATTTTTGTGGTCAGATATATTTTGCTTTCAATACGACTCATAAGCTAGTGAATCTACTATCTTTTTGCTTTAAATTTCATGGATTTATATATCTTTAATGCAGGATGCTTGAGAAATTCTATAAAGAACCTCAGATGCTTGTTGATGTGTATGTAAAATATGATTGTGATCTAGAGGCCCCGAACTTGTTTGAGCGCATGGTTTGCTCCATTTTCTTCTCTTTTATATAATTATTGTACATCAGGAATGTGACTGAGAGTTATGACTCACGAAGCATCTTTCTTCTCTTTTAGGTAAGAACATTGTTTAAAATTGCTCAAGGTCTCAAAGCGCTGATCCAAATCCTGCCATGGCTTCACGGACATCTTCAGTTAAAGGTTCATCACTTCAGGTAGGCTTCATATCATGCTTTCTTTACGTACATCCAGAAAACTAACTAGTTAAATTCATATGTATTATTTTTTCCATATCATATTCAATAAGAAATTGAAGGAATCTTTTCCTAAATTCCTATGTATTACTTAAGTCACTAGTTGATTGGGAGAAGCTAAGGAGAGATGCAGAAATTAGTACAAGAAATGCAAACGAGGACTCTGCTTCTGCTGGAGAGCCAATTGAAACTAAAAGTAGGGAAGATGTCCCAAGCAAATTTAAGAAGGCTAAAGCTCATAAGTTCACAATGGAGTCTGCCATCTCCGAGTTTATTGTTCAATATGAATGCTTGTCACCACCAGTAGTGACATACTAATACATGGATAATCATTTTGCTATTCAACAGGAACTCAGTGAAGGGTGCAGAATATTTAATAGCAAACAAGTTGGTTGAAAGGAATCATGCTTCAGTTGCGCAGTTTCTGAGAAGTACTTTGAGTCTGAGCAAGATGGAATTATAGAACTATGCATTGTTATTTTCAGTATTTCTACGTGGGATATAACTATTCTTATGTATAGGTTATGATTGGTGATTACCTGAGCCAACACGGGGAGTTTCCTCTTGCTGTAATGCACGCATTTGTTGATTCAATGAAATTTTCAGAAATGAAGTTTCATTCAGCTATTTGTGAATTTCTCAAAGTTTAAGACTTTTCCAGGAAAAGCTCAAATAATTGATCGCATTATGGAAAAATTTGTAGAGAGGTAAGAATACCATGTATTCGTTATATCTTTTTCTTAATCTAGTAAAAATATTAAGCTTGGTAGTTATTTTGGATTAGTTGAATTAAAACCCTAAAGTTTATAACATTATTGTGTAGATATTGCGCAGACAATCCAGGTCTGTTCAAGAACGCAGATTCTGCCTATGCAACTATGATGTTGAATACATATGCACATAATCCAATGGTTTGGCCGAAAATGTCAAAATCAGATTTTACACGTGTGAATGCTATGAATGATCCTGAAGATTCTGCTCCAAGTGAACTTTTGGAAGAGATCCATGATTCTATTGTACAAGAAGAAATCAAATTAAAAGATGATGACAACAGCATGAAGATGTTCAGTAGTCAAAGACCAGGAGGAGAAGAAATTGGTGGTCTTGATATCTCATTCCAATCTAACAGCCTCTTACCATGTTCCTCATCCCCATTTTGCAGCTTGGAATAAATGAAAAATTCATTAACATCACCAACAGAGAAGGATCCAGAACTCATACGACCAGCTTCACAACCGCAATTTAAGGTTTGGTAACAGATAAAAATCAAATAAGTGAAGTAGTCCAGACCTCCAATGCAACAACAGATTTGGATATTCAAAGCTATCAAATTAAGATCAAGTTTCTTATCCTTTTTAATATCATCTTCAACATTCATTAGCTTCTTCTTGGCTACACCATAAACCAGCTCTTTACACAAACCATTCAAGCAAATATGACCTTGATTTATCTGCTTCTTATACTTCCAGCCAGAGAGCTCCAATTTTGCTTCCAAACTTTTATTATAAACACCCAAACAGATCCATGGTCTCCACACATCCTGATCAATTAACCAGTTTAATAAGCTCAGTCCATTACCTTGTTGTGATTCCAATATTCTATGATGTGATACCCATACCATGACATACTTATCACTTGATTTCTCCATAAAATAGAGCATATCATCCAACAATTTGCTTCTCTCTCGATTGCTTTTAAACTTGAATTTCCATGTTTTTGCTAGCTTTTCAAAAGTAGTAACCACTTCATAGATCACCACGGCACCTACTATGTCACATTCATGTGCAACCAAAACTTTAAAGTTAATCTCAGATTGTACAGTATGAAGCTCATACCAAGATTGGGAGTATGACTAATACGGCTTCATGGGCTCTAGTGTGTGATCTCCAAGAATTCCCTGTGACTCATCATCAAAGATCCTGAGTTGTGAAAGCAGAATCTAAAACGATACTTCTAGACTTGATTCATTCTCTGGAGTATAAATATTTTCTCGAATCATGTCCACTAATTTATCAATAATTTCTTCAACAATTACATCATTTGGTTCCCTAACATCAGAAGAATCTTCATCATCACATTCCACAACAAAAATCTGAGACTTCTTAGACTCCAAATGATGACCATTGGCATAAGATCCATCATAAGACATACAAAGTCTTCTTATTCCGCTTTCTTGTAATTCCTCACACTAAAGTTTCATGGGAGACTTCTCCATGTTGGTTTCAGTGGGAAAGTTTGGTTAATATGGTAGAGTTTTAGTGGTTTCAAGAGGAGGTAATAAGGATGTAGTGTTTGGATTGTTGTAATGGGATTGGTTATTTTGGTTTTCATAAAAACTGAAGGGACCTAGAAGGTGTGTGTAAGAGGAATGATTCACAACGCTTGGCTATCCAAACATCATCTACAACTGTAGTGACATCAAATTGCCTAGAATATGAAGTTAGATGAGGGTTCATATTAGATAAGAATATATTGAGTGCGTGAGGCATTGACAATGATAACTGGGATAAAGCATGATCAAATTTCTCCAAATGCATTTCAACAGAATCACACACTGCTTCAAACTCATCAATTCAGATAAAGGATCATCAGGAAATTTACCGAATTTAGCAGATAACGCTATGATGTAGTCAACCCAAAGTGGGAAAATTCCAAAATTATTTCTGATGTAATCGGTATGCCATTGAAGAGCTTTACCAATCATGTGTGAAGATGCTACGCAAACCCTCATCTCAGGTGGTGTTTTATGAAGATAGAAATATTCAATGCAGCGTCGGAACCATTCAAGGAGTAATGTTGTACCATCAAACTTAGGAGGTTGAGGTGGTCTTGGATATACTGTGATAGCGTTTGATGGTGATTAATTGAACTCATAGGTATGTATCTGTGAGTTCTATGACCCTTGAGAGAGAATCTTAGTCCACGAAGATTCCAAACTCGCGACCATTCCATCTAGCTCATCGTAGTGTTGCTTCCGCTCATAGTTCTGCTTCTTGTACATGAGACAGATCTCCTCCATATGTTTGTTCAAATTGATCATATATTGTTGCCTTGTCTACATGACTATGGTCCTTAGAATCGAAGAGCTCAGATACCAATGAGACAGTAATGTCAGTTAACCGATAAATCCCATCCATCATGAGGTAAAGGTAAATCTAGTCTAGAAGATGACTACAAAGGAAGAAGAGACACTCGAAGAGGTTGATTTAGATGGTGATGATGAATGATGAGTGATGAATGATGAACACGATAGAGAGAACAAAGAAGATTATTGTTTATTTGTTGATTTCCCCAAATGGCAAAATCGCCTTACAAGTACAATATAGTGATTGTACCAACTACCAAACCAACATAAATTGTACCATAACCGAAATAAAGGCATAAATAACTAAACCAAATGATTAAACCGAATATTAGGCTTATAAGCTTATTCCTGTTACACAAACTATTTCATAAACACCCACACTTAACGTAACACACCAGATTAAATCATTCAATCATTGGGAGGACGGGTAGGATCCCGCAGTTGCAGATCACGATCATGAACTCGTCCGGGTCATGAAAGAAGACCTGCTCCACTTGGATCCCTCCGTGTTTTATAACGCCTTTAGAAAGGAGATATCCATTTTCTCGAGGTTCTTCTCTATTAGTACCATATTACTGCACTGTACTTACACAAGGATGGTTTGTTATCAATATTGGGAAAGATGAACTATTTTTCCATTGCTAACTCACAAAACTTTAACAATTAATTACCTGAAACGAGATAGGGTGATCCTTTGGATCAATCACAGTTTTCGTGAGCACTTTATCAGGTTCTGGGGAATACAATAGTTGTATTCCGATCCGAAACCTGACAACCTGAACCTAGAAACTCATTTATAACTTTCTGTAATCGGGTGACATCCTGTCGCACAATAAACTCGAAAAAATCAGACATTTAACGATATTAAAAAGAGACTATACCAAGCGCCTTCAGAAGATAATATGTATTTTTAACTGTTTATATATTTATATTATTTTGTGACTATGATAAAATCATCTTTATATATAAATTATTTGATTGTTTGATACATTGAGTTTATATTAAAATCTATATAAATATAAAGTGTAATGTGATCGTTCATATATGACATTAAATTAGTCATTTTTTGGTTCTTTGAAATATTAAATAGATATTAGCAAAACATATGTAAAATATGAACAAAACATAAGTAAAATATTTTTACGTATGTGTTTTTATAACACATAAAAATAGGAGACTCTCAGATATATGTCATACCATCTATTTTTATTGTCACATTAGCATTTTGTTAATTAGTTCATTAAAATATCCTTTCGTATAAAGATTTAATTCAAGTTCTCAACTTTCATGTGTTTTTCATTTTACTTTGAAACATTTAATCATTATATAATACTCTCTAAATACAAATACAAGATAAAAAATATGAAATAAGAAGAATTACTAATATACAAAATATCATGGATTTTTAAAATAAAAAGCGTAAACACATTTTCAAACTAAATACATAACCTAATTAACTAAAAAGATATGTGGCCATACAATTTTTTACTATTTTGTGGTTTTCGGAAAAAAACAATTTCAATACACATGAGGCACGGCACCACCAGAATGGTTTCAAGCGTTTTAGAAAGATGATGATCCAAATACACTTGGGTCTTGAGAAAAAGAAAGGATTTGTGATTGAAATGCGTAAGATGGTGTATATATAGGGTACGGTGTAAAAAGTTCATAAGGCATTTGGGCTTGTGTTTCAGGTTGATTTTGTAAGGAGTTTAGTTGGGCTTTAAGGATTTTTAGCTCAGATTCTTTTTGGGCCATAAGGGGAGAGTTTATGGAGACAGTAGTAGCCAACTGGAGGAGGTCTTGATGGAGGGAGGACATCTTTTTAGTTATTTCCTTTATAGAAAGTTCCAAAATGGGTACCTTTTTGTCGATCCCAGTTCAAAGTTGCTTCGGCCGCACTCACTTGCTTCACTGTTCCATCAGGGTTCTTAATGTTGGGATTTTTGTTTTTCCACGAGTGTTTGACACTGTTTTCTTCAAACTCCTTTGATGGAAATGGTGACTGGGATGGAGGGCCAAACATGTAACTCAGTGGTAGTTCTTCCCTGTCCGGGGTTGCTGGGGTCGAGCTATTCGAATACAAAACATAGTAATCAAATTTTCCACTACTTGGCTCTTCAAGAAATCCGACCTGAGGATCTCCTGATTCGTATCTTTCTTTGAGAATTTGTTGTGAAGATTTTTTTCCTCTTCTCCACCTCGGGACTTTTTCTTCATCAGACATTTTTTACAGTCACAAATATCAAAGAATTTGTGACCAGAGTCACCCATGAATGCGTAGACATGATTTCCAAGTAAGTCAAAAGATGAGATTGGAACGCCGGGCAGACGTGAATCTATCTCCATGAATTGATTTTCACATGCAGGAGTGATCATGTTAATCTCAATGCAAAAACCGGTCTTGACTTTTCTTCTTGTGCTTGAACGCGATCTCTACAGCTCCATCTTTTCGTCTATGGATAGAAGAGCCCACTGATTGTATTGGTGTACTTCTTTCATGGAGTTTTTTGTTATTGGTTACCCATGATTCTGAAAGTAGCTTGACTAATTCGCTTCTTGGGATTTGCCTTGGAATGTGGATGCATGAAGAGCTATGTTGTGACTCAAGTTGAATGAGTAAAGCATCTTCAGTGTCTCTAGGGAGACTTAAATCCATAGCAGATTTTGGATTCTATATGCCACTTGATGATGCAGTGTTGCTGCATATGTGTTTCCAATTTTTGGAGCACCGGTAATCTGAAGTTGGATCTGCATGTTTCGATAGATTTGTGGGTCTTCTAGTGCCGCGTTAAAGTTTGGGAAAAGAGTCACAAAGATAGTGCCAGCATTTAATGTCGTCTGGATGGTTGCAATGCATGCATATTGGTACTTTTTGTATCTGATGTCGGGGAGAGCGACCCTTGCCACTACCGATAAGCCTTTTCTTCCATAAAGAGTTAATGCTAGGCGTATTGCTCCATAGTGAAGATGTGTATAGCCAAGACTTCGCCAATGATGTATCATTCCTTTGTTAAGACAGAGAGGAACCATTTGCTCTGCTTTTGTTGAAAGGACCATAAACTATTCTAGAGGAGAGGCTAGAGCGAGTTCTTTTGCAGTATGTTTGTTAGGCACAAACACATGTCTGATGACTTTAGGGAAAGTAGAATTCGGCTTTAAGAAGGCTTTGTAAGGATTAAGCAAAGGAAGTTGTGTAATAGGAACTTTACTCACATAACTCATGTACTCTATTTCATATAAATAATCTAATTTTTTAGAGGTGGATTTTCGAAAAGAGGGTGTTTTGGACAAAGTTGACGTGTTTTCTATAATATATAAAGAAAGCAGAAACCAAGACAAAATGCTATAAACTTCTTCTCAGTCTTCAAAGGAGTAACAATCCATAAGTTGTTTTCATGTGACTATTTAGCGATAAGAACATGAAGAAAATGATCACGAAGTACTAGCTACGCAAACCAAGGCAAACAACTCTCATCAAAATAAGCCTCAAGGTACTTCGAGCATTATGACCTCACGGATCTTTTCTTTAGATCTTTTATTCAAACTTAGCAAGATTTCTGATGTGGAGGATCCATAAAAAAATGGCAACCACAGAGCTTACTCTCTATGCAAAGCATATAATAGAAAACAACGTTATGACATACTACCTCTTAGATATTGAAGAGTCAAAGATTAGACTACTATGGCTTTGATACCAAATTTACAGACACATAGTAGCTACAACCACGTAGGAGGTTTGATATGATCGAGATATAGGAAACAAATATATGAAAGAGATTAACAGTTTGCAGAAGATAATATATATATATATATAAGAGAAAGCTTTTATTATACAAGAACACACTCAAGAGAACACAATGGACTCTTAGAACTCTTAGGATTTTAGACACTCAAGCTTATCGTGATCAAGCCTCACCAAACTTGGTATTTATAGTACATGACTTAAGGAATATTACATAGCATCGCCCGTCACGTTACTCTGTTTTTCTTCTTCTGAAAGTGCTCCAATTGGCCATACAAACCATTCACCCCCACCGTCTGTCAAGCGATGACCACATTCCCTTCCCACAGAGCGTTGTGCCCATGGTCCACCCAAAATAGTGCTTCGTTGTGCTCCACTTTTAACCACACCCTCGCTGCTGATGTGTTTATGTTGTGCTTTAGACACAAAGGCTTCTTCTTTCCTGATCTCTCTCTCTCTCTCTCTCTCTCTCTCTCTCTCTCTCTCTCTCTCTCTCTCTCTCTCTCTCTCTCTCTCT
>NW_006238923.1:13910492-13941548 GCF_000375325.1 Capsella rubella
CTCTCTCTCTCTCTCTCTCTCTCTCTCTCTCTCTCTCTCTCTCTCTCTCTCTCTCTCTCTCTCTCTCTCTCTCTCTCTCTCTCTCTCTCTCTCTCTCTCTCTCTCTCTCTCTCTCTCTCTCTCTCTCCTCTCTCTCTCTCTCTCTCTCTCTCTCTCTCTCTCTCTCTCTCTCTCTCTCTCTCTCTCTCTCTCTCTTGTATGAACTTGTCATCTCTGGGGACTAGCTACGCTTAAGTTGCATGTGCTACTTAGACCTGTGTCAATGAGGTGATATTAGTAGTATGGAGGTTATTCATTCCCTGCTGCTCTATCAAATTTTTTTATTCTGTCTATATCATGTTTCTTTTTTTTTTGGCTCTAGTTTGGCATTGTTCATATTGTCTTCTTACTATAGAAAAATATGGTGGTGATAACTCTTTTTGGTTTGCTAACTACTTTAGCTTTCGTTTGTGATTTTTTTGTATAGATGGTTCAAAGGTTGCTACGCAGGGTGCATCCTAGAGCATAGATGAGAGGTACTGACCAACCTAGTAAATTGATATTTAATTTTGCGATTAAGGTACTCATCTGTTTATGTTCATGTTTATGTTATTCACTTTTATTTAACCATTGTAGCTACTAGCCACACTTGATATCATCAAAACTCTTCCCAAAATCGTATTTGTTAAGTTTAGTTTTCTGTAATACAGTCATAGTTTGAGCCTTAGTTTTTTTTTTCCTGATATGTTTTAAAATCACCAACTTGTCAGGGGTTTTGTAATTTACATGTAAAGGTGGCCTGTTCTGTATTTCTCTAGTCTGACACTTAATATTTATTTAACTTCAGTTCACAAGCTGAAGGTGGAGGTGAGAAAAACTGGAGGAGAAGGAGATGAACAGCAAAAAGTCCAAAGTGCTGAAATAGCCCAGCAGGCTAGCCAGTCAAAAAGCGGGACTATAAACATTTTATTAGCAAATGCTGGACACATATTAGGGGGTGCGGAAGTGGAGCTTGTTCTAAAACCTCTATTGGTTTGTTGACAACTTACTTTGATGTCATTCCTTAATTGAGCAATGACCTGACAGACAAAAGTTTGCTGCTTAGAAGTGTCTGTTATGGGATTTGTCTAGATGAAACGCAAATAATCTTCTGTTCCAATGTATATCATAAACAATGATCGTTTGATGTATCGACGGTCCAACTTGATTTCATTGTTTTGAATATATTCACTTGATGAGCCAGTGTCTAGATAAACACACAAAATTTTAAAAACAATTTAACTTTTTTAATTGATTTTTTATTTAAAAATAAAATAAATTTCTTACTTTATAAGTTAATAAAAATCTAATGTCTTATAACTTTCTTTTTCCCGTCTATAACTTTTAGTCTTTTACGTTTTACTGATTTAGCAAAAGCAGACTTCAAGTGTCCGCCGGAGTCTCAAGAATGGAAGTATCGGCAACAGCAAAACTAGCTCCACGGCTAATATCAGCGTCCTAGTTATACGCTGGTGGGAGTACTTCGTTCCGAATAGACATGAACACAGCTCAACTGTTTTAGTAAATCTTATTTTAGTAATATATACTCCACAAAACTATATATTAATTGTTTTATACCAATTAATTAATGCATACGTGCACCAAGAAGAAAAACCAAAATCTGAAACCATCTTTTTTATTTTGTCAACAAACCATCTTCATTAGATAAATGTCTTTTTCGTCAAAAGGATAATTATTTGTCTTAACATATAATTAATAAAAGAAATATTAATTTTATAAAATATTTTTTGAAAAAATGAGACTATGTGTAAAGTGTATTTATTAAAATATTTTTATTAAGTTTGTTATTGTTTTTAAGACACTCATAATATAATATTAGTATTTTATAATTACATACTAATAAAAGGAGTTATTTGAGAGGATGCCACGTCATCTTTTCTAAATCATTTTAGAGGATGCCACGTCATCTTTTAACTTCTTCAAATTAAACGTAGCCACCTAAGATTGATGTTGTTGTTGATGTGTTAATGGATTTGATATGGATCCTTAACCACTTAATATTCTATATACATAATAGTTTTGATGGATCTTTATATTTTTTTTTTCCTCAAGCAAAACCCAAATGTCCAAAGTATTCTCGTGGCCCAACTAATCTAAAAAAAAACAAAAACCTACTTTCTCACCATCTCTCTCATCGTCTTCCAGTTCCCACCCTCACGATTCATAATCAAAGAAAACAATAATCGTTATACCGGTTTAACTTTCTTATCAAACCTTAAACCTTTCCACTTCGTATTTTTCATTCTCTAATTTAATGGCCACTACCTCCACAACCATTATCAGATTCAAAAATCAATCCTATAAAATCTCCTTTCCTCGCCGACCATACATACATCTCAAGAAACTCTTCAGTCTTAAAATGTCTAAATAACAACCCCAATTTACTCTTGAGCCTTTCACGTTCCAGATTTTTTATGGCGTTGAAGGAGAAGACGAAGATGTTTTGCTCTAAGGTAGCGTCTTCAACTAGACCCCTTTGTTAGTTGTTGGTTCTTTGAAATCGTAATTGATAGTTTGAAATTTTGATCTGGATTTGTGTAGTTGTGGTGATGATGGTAGAGTTAGGGGATGGAAATGGAAAGAATTACTTACTAATAAAATGAGTTATTTGGGCTCCCGAAGCAAGCCACATCAGCTTTTCTAAATCATTTTAGAGGATGTCATGTCATCTTTTAACCTTTTTAAACTAAACGTAGCCACCTAAGATTGATGTTGTTGTTGATGTGTTAATGGATTTGGTTTGGTTTGGCTTTATTTTAGTTTGGCTTTTTGTGGTTTGTGTTCAACCAATTATTTTTTTGTAAATCTTGTGGGTGAAAACGTGACTATAATCTTCCACGTTTTTATTCTTTAAAATTGTAAAAATTAGAGATAGTGAACCTAATTTAATATAATTTTAGATTAATTGATTTATAAAAATTATATCAAATATGACAAAATCAAGTGCAATGTAGAAAAAAATACATATTTAATATTTATAATATTATTTTATATTATTAATTAGTTAATTAAATACACACATTGTGTTATCGGTTCTGTTCGATTTTTTACCGAATTGAACCGAAACGTTCTAGTTAAATATAAATATAACCGAATAGTTTGAATGTCAATTATGATTCGGTTTGGGTTGGTTGGTTAAATTTGGATCAATTTAGTTCGGTTCAAAAGGGTCTTTTATAAAATTACTAGTTTAGTACCCGTCCGATAGACGGGTTATCTTTATTTAAAATTAAATTAAAATTAAATTTATTATAACTTTTAAAAAATAATTTCCAAATCTTTTTTTTGAAAAATAAGAGAAAATTATTTTCATTTGGAAAGAGATTTTATTTGGTTTAATGTATCAAATAAACGTGTATATATGTATATATATATATATATATCTTAAAATACGGTATTAAACGTTAATTAAAAAAATTTAGTAATGTCAAACGTCAATCACCAAAACATTTGGGAGCTATTTGGGAGCTATTCACCATTATTCATAATATTTCTAAAATATCTAGAAAAATCTTAATTTAGCAATTATCCTCTAAAGCATGATTATATCATTTTGTAAAAATTGTTATTTCTTAACTGTTAATTTTTCAAGAAATCATTCTCAAACTATGAAAACTAACTAATATTATTTAATATGATGGTAAAGTTCTTGCAAATTAACATCAATCTAAAATATGATGTTAAATACAAATATAGTCATTTGTAAATAAGTTCATATAAACAACGCAAATAAACATAAAGATTCTAAAATAAATTATAGCATCGTTGATGAAAACATTAAAAAATCTTTCAAATACGAATTATAAAAAACTACGTATTTTTAAAAAATATTTTAAAATTACTATATTACGAATTATATTGAAATTTTGTTATCTTTAATTTAAGCTAAAAATATTATTTTCGAAAATTGTTTATTCACCCTTATGTTTTAGACAATGAAATGGCTCAATGGCATAATACATTCATACATAAATTAAAAATTAAAAAAATATAACATGTTATAAAATAAAAATCATGACTAAAAATATTTATTTAGTTAAACTCAAAATGTAAATTATTTGTACAATGTAAATCCTAATTTTCCTTTATGAACGCAAACTGATAAATAACCTTGTTTAATTGTAAAATCTAAATCTCACTCCTCTTTTATAAACCCAAACCGATAAATAATCTCGTTTAATTATAAAATCTAAACTATAATAAACATTTATAAACTCAAACCAACATATAACCCTTATAAATGTAAAACCTACAACTGGCAAAACCAAAAATTAGGTAAATAGTTAAAAGAGAATTTTTGAGAAATACCCCTTTCAGTGTACATCTTTTTAAAAATACACCAATTTTCTATCCATTTTTAAAAATTCCTCTTTCAAATATGAAAAATTGTAAACTTTTATATAGTTACCAAATTGACATAACTGAAATTAGGTTATTTGTTTAAATTTATTAATAATTTTTGATATATAACTCTTTATAATATTTGTTTTATATATTTCCTTTTTCGATAGGGTTAATAATATTCTTATTTTATCTACATATTAACAAAATTAGAATCGACACGTGTCAACATCTTAACGTTAATAACTGACACATGTCAAGATCTTTGTAATGGCTGACTTTGAAAACCAAAGATTATTAGGTTTTAACCCGCGGTACACCACGGGACAATTGTTTTAACTAAAAAATATATATAAGTTATATTTGTTAATTTTATTACATTTTTAGTGTTTAAGATTGTATAACTGTATTTTTGATTGTTATTTTTATTACTTAACTCGCGGGATTGTTTTTTGTAACTCGCGGAACTAAAAAAGTTATGTTTAAGTTATATTTGTTCTTTTTTTTGTTTTGTTAACCCGTAAGATAACCCGTAAGAAAAACATAAAACTCAAACCCGTTAAATCTTATCTATGTAAAATATAAACCTTGAATGTTTTATAGATTTCGAGAGATTTTGGTTTTTGCCACAATCAAGATTTTAAAATTTTTGATTCCCTAAAATTTAGTAAAACTTTTTTTGTTGTAATCTTCCATTCAAGATTTTGGATTTTTAAGTTTCATATTAGTCATATTTATAATGGTTCCGAACCATTGTCTAAAATTTTCTACCCGATGTGGGACGTTATATAAATATGTTTTTTCTTTTATCGATTAAGTAATATACGTCCGTTTTCAAAAAATCAAATTGCTACATATGCAAAAAAAATTTGTATTTTTATTATACTTATGTTTTACGTAATAATGTAAATTTTAAAACAAATAAGATCATATAAGGATATTGGAGAAATATTCAATTTATTAAGGAGACATTTTAGGAAATTTTGTTAAATGTAATAAATATTAGTTTATAATTTTGCAATTCTGGTGTAATTTAATTACAAATTTTATCTTAAAAGCTTGTTATTTATTTAAATGGGAAAGATTTATTATGCAAATAATACAAAATAAAAGGTTATTTTACAAAAGGTACTTCAAAAATGTTAATATAGAATCATAGATATAATAAGATCAGCCTATTACCCGATAACAATACTTGAAAAAAAAAAAAAAAAAAAAAAACTAAACAGGGTTGACCAAAAAAAAAACAAAAAAAAGACGGGCTATTTAGTTTAAACGTCTGTGAATGTAACGAGCTTTAGAGAAACACTTACAAGAAAGAAAAAAAAAATCCTTCTGGTTCTTCCTCTTCCTCGATTCGTTTCTTCCACAGTTCATTAGGGTTTCAATCTCTCTGCTCCTTATCACCACCATCACCTTCGTCTCTCTGTATCTTCCGGCGGCTCCTTTCTTTACTTCCCTCAGGTAAACTCTGTTTTTACTCTTTCACTATCTTCTTCTCTCTCCCTCTTGCGGGTTTCGGTGAAGCGGGAGATTCTTAAAGTCAATCCAATGTAAGCACGATGAAGGATTGGTTGTTGTTATTTGTCAAGGTTTACTTCAAGCGTTGTGAAGAGTATGAGCGTCGTCTCGTTAAGATCAAGGAGATATTTTGGCCTTTCCAGCTTTCGATTCGATTTCTCTGTTTTCGGCTTGTGTTTTAGTGATTCCTCGTTTGAATTTTATCTTGGCTTTTCAATCTCCTCACATAATCGATTCCTCTTAGAAAATTTTGTTGTTTTGGTTTGTTTCGATCTTATCTTCTTGGTTTCATTTACAGTGAACACAATTTAGATATAGTGCTTCTTCTTGTGTGAATTCTTAGTTTAAACGATATGGCATATAGCTTTAGTTTTGACTGCTGTTTGAATAAGTAGGATTGTGCTCCATTAAAATAGAATAGTTTTACTACCATTCTTTTGTATAGATTTGAGCTAGAAATATTCCCCAGTGATCTTGACTTTTGTTTTGTGCTTGCTTATGAGTTACTGTATTTTGGTTCTTGTACCTAATTTTTTCTGTTCTCTCTTCGTGGATTCAATTGTGAACTAACTGAATAATTGCTCGTCTATAGTGGCCTTACTTAACACTGTGAATCTGATGTTGTTTTAGTGAATTTGGATCTTTTATGACATAATTGTTCAGTATTCATCTTCTAATCATTATTCCGGACCATGTTTTCATCTTTATTGGTATATTAATGTTGTTATATACATCTTTAGTTTAAACGGGTACAAAACATTTTCTGTTTCATGGGCAGGGTCTAAATGGGCAGGGTGCGGCCATTTTGACATCACTACAAAGGCTTAAATATATCTCTCTCTCCCATCGCTGGAAATCGGCTTGATTCCTCCGTCACCACCTTGCCACGCCGGAGATTTGGTCGCAATGTTGTCGTTCAATCTATCTCATCCTCTCTATTTGAGAACCCGCCATCTCAAGCTTTTATCTTGTTACACAGATTCGTCTTCTCCTTCAATCGCTCGAAAGGTTTACTCCAAAATTTGTATTTGAGTTCTTAATTTTGCATTGCTTTCACTTCATATCTTGAATTTGGTAATCTAATATTGTACAGTTGATCAAGGACTCGAAGCTATCAAGAGTTTTCAGTAGAAAGCTACAAATTGTAGACTATGCTTCATTAGTGCAAACCTTAAGCCAGAAAAGATTGCCTAAAGTAGCTTATGAGATTTTCATCCAAACGAAATCAGATAACCTGTTGCCAAATTACAGAACGCTTTGTGCTCTTATGCTTTGCTTTGCTGAAAATGGGTTTGTTCTTCGTGCACGTACGATTTGGGATGAGATTTTAAACAGTTCTTTCGTGCTTGATCTTGTTGTCATATCAAAGCTCATGTCTGCTTATGAAAAGATTGGTTGTTTTGATGAAATTTTCGTGATCACCAAGGATGTAAGTGTGAGGCATTCGAAGCTGCTTCGGGTTGTATGTTCACTTGCTATATCTTGTTTTGGAAAGAATGGTCAGTTGCAATTGATGGAGGGTGTTATAGAGGAAGTTGATTCTAAGGGAATGTCGTTAGATTCTGGCACGTCTAATGCGATTGTTAGATACTATAGTGTTTTCGGTACTTTAAAAAAGATAGAGCAGGCATATGGCAGGCTTTGGAAGTTTGGAATTGTGATAGAGGAAGAAGAGATAAGGGCTGTGTTGCTAGCATATTTAAAAGAAAGAAAGTTTTATCGGCTACGTGAGTTTTTGTCAGATGTTGGTCTCGGTAGAAGAAATCTAGGGAATTTGTTATGGAACTCTGTATTACTTTCATATGCAGCTGACTTTAAGATGAAAAGCTTGCAGAGAGAGTTTGTTGGAATGCTTGATGCGGGTTTCTCTCCTGACCTTACCACCTTTAACATTCGAGCCCTTGCGTTTTCTAGAATGGCTCTCTTTTGGGATCTACATCTCACTCTTGAACATATGAGACATTTAAACATTGTTCCAGATCTTGTGACTTTCGGATGTGTGGTCGATGCATACATGGACAGGCGACTAGCAAGAAATTTGGAATTTTTTTACAACCAAATGAACTTTGACGATTCTCCTATTGTCTTAACTGATCCACTTGCATATGAAGTACTGGGGAAAGGCGATTTTCATCTTAGCTCAGAAGCTGTTTTGGAGTTTAGTCCGCGGAAAAACTGGACGTATAGAAAGCTACTCGGAGTTTACTTCAAGAAAAAGTTGCGGAGAGACCAGATTTTCTGGAATTACTAGTCACCTACCACCTCTTTGCTGCAAAAACGTCATGCTTTGCTTATTACAATCCGGATGGTTTGAAACATTGAGGTTGGAGAGCCTTCTTGCAACTATATTTACATTTTTATCATATATGCATGTATTTACAATGTTGTTCTGTCAAATAGATCGGTATATTAGATTATATTACAAAGTATATTTTTTTTGTGCGAACATATTACATAGTATATGTGTTCATTCATTATTGTTGAAATGCATACTTTGCATAGTGACCTCCTTTTTTCATCTTCTTTTAATTGATCGATCATTTCTATGATGTATTCAATGGTTTTTGTATTCTTTTTGTTTCCTTGGAGAAAGATTTTACGTAAAACTAAGATATTGTGATTGTTAAAAAACGCTTAAGTGAAGTAATCAATATAAATTATAATATACTGTATTGGTTTTATATAAAAGTTTTTTTTCACTATTGAGTTTATTCAAGATTGAAACCAGTACATATTACACAAAGCCAACAAAGTCCAAGACAAGACTTTCTGGAAACAAAGTCGGCAAGGGTCGAAAGCCCTCCAGAGATAAAGCCGGCAAATTTAAAGGAAACTCCCGGAGCCAAAAGCCCGATTAACGGGATACAAGATCAAGTTGATAAAAGACATAAAACTATAAATATTATCATCATGCTTCTTTCTTCTTCAATTAACCAGTATTTCTAAAATTGGAAGCTGATTCCGACACCTCCAGAAAGCGGTCAGAATTGAACTTCTGGTCTTATAGTCCCCACTTCATTTTTGGAGACTTCGAAAATTAGAGATCTTGATCTACCTAAGAACGGCAATTTACTACTATTCATCTTTTCTGCTCACTTTATATTAGCTAGTATAGCTTTTTAAATATAATTTTATGAAAAAACTTTTGAGTATCTAAACTTAATAAATTCTATTTTGTACAACTACTACCTCTCATTGTTATATAATATATGATCATTAACAATATAATTTAGCACTTTTCACTTTTTCGAATCTAATCACAACCATAGTTTTATTTCGGAAAATTGTTTGCCAGCTACACAGACAATTCACCAACACATACGCACACATGCAAACAATTTTAATGTTTGGCTAACTACATAGACTATCGACATCACATGAGCACATATCTGAACAAACATTGGTTATGTACGCAGCACCATAACCATAACTTCCAGTACCGTCCCGTTTTAAGGAACGACGAAATCCGGTGACGTCCTTTAATTCTGATTATGACCCGATTAAGATTTTAACCCACAATTTTTTTAAACCGGACCAGATTGAATTAAGCCCAAACCGGTCCAATTGAAATTGCAACATAACAAACCTAGTCTCCTCCTCTTCCTTAGTCATTCAGGATTTGCAAAGAAACACAAAAAATATCTTTCTAATTTCTTGACGAAGAAGAACAAATCTTCAAAAATCTACTCTCATTGACTGAAGCAAACGTGAATCTCGTTACGATGAGGTAAGTTCTCTCGTTTTAACTTGATTTGAATGTGAATCGGAGATCGATTGTTTTCTGGGTTTGAAGGGGTTTCTGGGTTTGAAAAGGTTTCTGAGTTTAAAAGAGTTTATCGATTTCTTCTAAGTTTTTTTCTGGGTTTATGAACTTTATATAAGAAAGTGAAAGTGGTGTCGATTTCGATAGTTGCTTAGTTTGAAAAAACGATTTGTCTTTTGTTTCTTGTCGATTTATGTCGGGTTTTTGTCGGGTTTTTTTTTATCATTGTTTAAGACGACCAGTTGACTAATGTTGATAAATTTTTCGTTTTTTTTATTGTGTAGTAACGAGTCACTTGTTACAGTAAGTTGCCATCATTCTGGGCATTTTAAAACGACAAATGGTGTCTTGGATTACGTTGATGGAGTGCTTGATGTTGTTGAAGTAGATCGTGATATTATATTTGCAGAAGTGATATTGAAGTTGCTTGATCTGGGAGAATGTGGTAGAAGCTGCCATTTGAAGACTTAGAAGATAAACATCCTCTTTGGGAAAATGTGGATGCAAATAAAAAGAAGATGCAAGCAGCAGGTCGTTGGATGAGAAAGTTGGATGTGTATGTTGAGAAACCAATAATTGAGGAGCTACAGATAGTGCCAGAGATAGCTACAGCAGTTGAGAATCCAAGTGATGGAGAGAGTGACCCAGAGTATGAACCCGAAGCGGATATAGAGGTGTCTGATGATGATGATTCTAATGATGAAGAAGCTGGTTTGTCTGACAATGCAGAATCAGCTGATGATGATGATGATGATGAGGTTGTTGAAGCGGATTTAGAAGTTTTCAATCATGAGAGTTATGAAGAACAGATTTCAGATGAAGATGAAGTCTACCCTGCTACTGATGCTTCTTCTGGTGATGAAGAAGAACAAGCTGAGAGGTTGGTAAGAAGGAATTTACCTGATGGTGTGTTCAGCCTGAAACAAATATTTTCAAGTGGTCAAGAGTTTAAACAGAATGTGATTAGATATATATTGAAGACAAGGTGTAATGTGGTGTATGATAGGTGGGAAAAAGAAAGACTTGATGCTAGTTAAACCCAAATATTTTCAAGTTAAACCCACATTTTGTTCCACAAAACCCAGAAACCCAGAAATAATAGAGATTTCGATTTCTGTTTCACATATTTACTATCAAGATTTCGATTTCACATATTATTCAACTCAAAAAGATATATCTTACCTTGTATCGTGATGAGATTCGAATTCCTCTTAAGTAAAATGGGATTTTTTTTTTGCTTTACAAATCGTGAAAGAACGAGGAAGTAAAAGAGTGTTTGTCATGTAGACATTTTAATTGAACCGGGTTTGAGACATTACAATTTTGGTTCCGTTAAAAATTTTAATATCGCCGGTCAAATTATTAATTGGGTCATAATCGGGATTAAAAGCCGTCACCGGATTCCGTCGTTCTTTAAAACGGACGGGTGTCGGAAGATATGGTTATGGTGCTGCGTACATAACCAATGTTTGTTCAGATATGTGCTCATGTGATGTCGATAGTCTATGTAGTTAGCCAAACATTAAAATTGTTTGCATGTGTGCGTATGTGTTGGTGAATTGTCTGTGTAGCTGGCAAACAATTTTCCTTTTATTTCAGCCACTCTCAACCATTTCTACAATTATATACTTTTTAATAAAAAAACTCACGTTTTTCCCACATTAGTATTAATATAAATATATGAATTTATGGTTTCACAATTTTTTTAGATATATCATTTTTCTATCGTTTTGCAAGCACTCATTTTTCATCATCTTTTATCCGCACAACCACATCTACCATTCAAGATTCTTCATTGTAGGATATTTATACTGAATTATGAACTATAATTTGCCAAAACAATATTAAAAATAAAATAAAAACATAGGAAGATAAACTATAAACTTTACATATATTTTTTTCTTTTCTAAAATATATATTTTGATAATGCGGATGTATTCAATATTCTGTTCGTTCAATATTTTGTTACAAAATTTTGTACATTCAATATCTAAAACTCTTCATAAAATAATTAAAATTTTATAATTTTCTAATCTATTTCATGAAAAATGTTACTTCATACTGGTGCACAATCTTAATAAATTTAGTGACACTAATATGGATTACGTTATGTATTCAAATTCTAACAAATGATTGAAGATGAAATATCAAAAATTTAATTAATAATGATATTATTTTGACAAAACAAGTTTCCATTTCTCGTTTCTTTCATATATAGATGACTATTATAATTGAAGATAAATTATTAACAAATTTTAATTTATAATCAGTAATATGGTTATTATGGTCAAAGGGAGATAATATGATAGATATTTTCATATATATTTTTGTATATCTATCAATTAATTTTAGAAACTAAGAACTTTACAAAATTTTAGATTTAAGGGACAATTTTAAAAATACTCCTTTTGGGGAATATATTTTTAAAAATACCCCACAAGGGAGATCATTTTTAAAAATACCCCTATTTTTGGGAAAAAAACAAATATACCCTTAATGATTTAACCTAATTGCAAAAACTATTTTCTCCTTCTCCATCTTCTCTCTCGATTCATTCTCTCAGCATCTCTTCCCTCTACATAATTTCTCTCTCCGGATCTTTTCTCTCTCAATCTGCTCTCTCTCCATCATCTCTCTCTCGATCTGCTCTATCTCTATCATCTCTCTCTCGATCTGCTCTATCTCTATCATCTCTCTCTCCATCTGCTCTCTATCTCTATCATCTCTCTCTCGATCTGCTCTCTCTCTCCATCATCTCTCTCTCTCTCTCTCTCTCTCTCTCTCTCTCTCTCTCTCTCTCTCTCTCTAGCGTCGTTGTCGGTAGTTATGGATTTTTGAATATATTGTTCAGGTTTTTGTTAATTTGTAAAATCTATATAAATTTTGGATAAAATTGAATAGAATGCTAGTAGTTAGCCCTGATACGGAGCCGGATATCCGGCAATAATCATAGTATTCGGATCCGGATCCGGCCGAATTCCCAATATCACTATCCGTATCCGGCTCCAAAACCTCGGATATCCGAGATCCGGATAACCAAAAAAACACCCGAATATATGCGGATATGCGGACATCCGGATCCAATCTCAACAACAGTTAGATCTCTTTTACTGTGACGGTTGACCCAAGCTTTGCCAAAGTAGCCAAGCTCCGCCGTAATTAAAACTCCACCGTCATCTTCGCCATGAAAAAAGCTATTAGGAAGCCAAAACCCCACGATATCTTAACGAGTTCAACAACCAAATTTCTCCACACAAAAAAAACATATCCACCATGTTTACTTTTACATATCGCCTTCATCACCGAAATCGTCTTGAACTCACACCAAGTCCATTAATTTGTCACCAAACACCAATAGATCTAAATCGAAGATGAAGGATGAAGAAACGTTGATTTGAGAAAAAGATGGAGAGCCTCAAAAAGTCAAAAAGTGATTTCACACTTCTCTCGTAAATTTGGAGAGAGAAACTGAAGTTAATTGAGCTTTTTTATTTTTTTGGTCTTATAATTCAATTGGGCTTTTTAAGTGGTTTAGTAACAAATTAAACACAATTTAATTATAAAACCGGATCCGGATATCCAGTTTTGAAATTTCTTAGTATCCGGATCCGGACGGATATGTAAATCAACTATCCGGATCCGGCTCTGCCCGTCCTGGATATCTGGTTTTTCGGATCAAATTGAGACGGATACCGGATGTCGGATAATAAGTCTCAGAGCTACTAGTAGTTATAGATTCATTAGGGTATAGTGATTTTCAAGTCTTTGTTAATTAGGGTATAGTCTGAAATGTAGATTTGTTTCATAATCTTTAGTGTACCAAACAAATTTTTTTTTTTGTTGTTGCTTGATTACATTATGTTTTGTTTTGCTAAATTAATGTTAATGAGCTTATTTTGGGGTTGTGAAGGATTGAATTAATGTGACTTGCCACTGAAATAAAGAATGTTCATCGTTCTCCAAAATTTTTGAAAGGGTTTCAAATAATTTTACAGGCCTTTTAAAAAACTTTTAAAAAGGTTTTAAAAAGCTTTTGAAAGGGTTTTAAAATGGATTTAAAAGGGTTTTAAAAGTAATTATAAAGGGTTGTATATATATCTGGTTGTTTTTTTTTGTGACATTATGAGAAAGTGTATCAAACAATTTGGAGTTTGTAGTTTGATGTTGATGACTGTAAATCTTTCACAAGGATTTTATATACCCTTGTTTGGTTCCAGTTTTGAGGTGGGCGATTTGAGGTGTGAGAATTGTAGCTGTCGAGGTTGTTTCTTCACAAGGTTTCAGCTGGAAAAATAGTTATTGGTGGTGATTGCTTGCATTTGTAAAAGGTTGTGGTGTGGAGCTGCAGTGGTGCTTGTACCCATCCACGTTTTTGGCTTTACGATTATATAGTTATCCTCTTTTTTTATTTCTATGTAGATATATATGTATGTGGTTAAGATCTTGGTAAATAATATTATAATTATGATGCTACACATAAAATACAAGTGGAGAAATTTGATTTTTTTATGCTACAGTTTTGTGGGTGGTGAATGGACATGTGAAATGAGACTTGCGGAAGATTTTCAAGTGGAGGAGAAGAAATGGAGCTAAGCAATAGATTACTGCCTTGTCATGGTTCCAGTTTTGACTTGTGGAGTAATGCCTTGTTTGAGTATTACGTAACCATTAATCTACTAATGTAAATTAGTTAGTGCTGGAACCTTTTGATCAGAGCTCTCACAAGAGCAATATGTTGGCTTACTTTTCATAACATTGGGTTTTTCAAACTCGTAAACAAGAATTTCCCAAGAAAGAAAATTCTAATCGCCTAATACAATCAATTCTTATATACAAAAAGCTATTCACTCTATGTATTTACTTCTCCTTATTCACGTGCTATTCCTTCATTTTGTATCATATAAAACCTTATAAAAACCATATAAAACCTTTATAAAAACATTTCAAACGTTTTAAAATCATTTTATAACCTTTGAAATTCCATATAAAATCTTTGTAGACATTTTAAACCTTAAATTCTTAAGACTAGAAGTATTTAAAAGGGTTTATACAATGATTGATAATTCATAAGGTTTTACAATTCTTTTATAAAGAGTTTATAAGGTTTTTATAAGAGTTTTAAAAGGTTTTTATAACGATTTTATAAGGGTTTTAAAAGGTTTTTGAAAACTATCTGTTTACATAGTATTTAAAAGATTTTGTAAGGTTTTAAAAGGTTTCTAAAAACTATTTAAGGGTTATATGGTTTTTAAGAGGTTTTTAAAAAGTATTTAAAAGGTTTTATAAGGTTTTTATAAAAGGTTTCTAAAAACTATTTAAGGGTTATAAGGTTTTTAACAGGTATTTAAAAAGTATTTAAAATGTTTTATAAGGTTTTTATAAAGCTTTGATGAGGTTTTTATAAAGCTTTTATAAGGTTTTTAAAAGGTTTTTAAAAAGTATTTAAAAGGTTTTTCAAAAGTATTTAAAAGGTTTTAAAACATATTTAAAAGGTTTTTAAAAAGTAATAAAAGGTTTTACAAAGTATTTAAAAGGTTTTTAAATGTAAATTAAGATTTTAAAGCTATTTAAAACGTTTTACATGGCTTTTATAAGTTTTTAAAAGTATTTAAAAGGTTTTGAAAAATATTTAAAAGGTTTTGAAAGTACTTAAAAGGTTGTACAACGTATTTAAATTGATTTACAAAGTGTTTAAATGTATATTAAAGTTTTTATAAGTATTTACAAGGCTTTTATAAAGTTTCTATAAGGTTTAATAAAATAAATTCTTTTAAAAAATTTAAGAAACCTTTTAAAAACTTTATAAAAGCCTTATTAAAACCTTATAAAAACATGAATTAACGGTGTAGTAACTTTAAGCTCTGATATATGTAGACACTGTTATTTTTCTAAAATACAACAGGCGGTTACGTTACATTAGTTACTATATTATGATCAATACACACACAAAGACTTGGTCTTGCTTTTTAAATATGGATGAATATTATAATCCTGAACTTCAGTCCTTCTACAAACTCTCACATGACTGCAGCTCTTGGATCATCATTGTTTGGTCTTTTCACACATAGCATTTTCAAACAAGCTCCTAATTTTGTTGCACGCCGTATCCCACCTTCAACAATACCAAATTGAACCACATCATTAAACAACATTCATGAGTTGGATCCAACATTATTCAAAAGCGAATGGATTTGTGTTCTTTGCAATTACAACTTTAATTTAATTTTAACAACGAATGCATTACCTCAATGCACGTCAAGATCTTGACTGTTACAATCCATCATATATCCACCACGAAACAAACTCATATAAGTTACAAAAGAGAAACAACATATAACAAGTTAAGGGGGGCAGTAGATGATGATGAGTCTAAGGAGAGGACAGCACCAGACCACTTAATCTTGGCCGAAAGCTCCCATTCGTCGCCTTCCAAGCGTGTCGCAATGGAAAACTCAGCATACCAAAGCTCCAAAATCTGATTAGGACCTTAGGGTCATGCTTCCCAGAAGATGGCCATCCTCTCATGAGTGTTGCTACTGCAGCTCTTCCAAACCCTTGACTTCCTAGTAATATACAATATACAAAGTCCCACATGAACATAACTATATATCTCCCTTACAGCCCAAACATGATGATAACACGTTCTCTATGTTTGATTGCCAAAGTTCAGCTCACTAACTACTAAACTCTAACCAAATTATGACGTTTAAGGCTTATATTATGAGTGTTCCATCACTGATTATTTAAATAAACTAAATATTTGGCTGTCTGAATACGATTGTATGATAAAAATTCAACATGTTTTTTATATATGTTGCAATTTGAATTTTTTTAAACGGATATATATTACTCAGTTGACAAAAAAAACTGTATATACAGTGTCCTACATCGGTCAAAAAAGTTTTTTTGATAATAGTTCATATCATTATAAATAAGACGAATGAGCAGTAGGCTTGATTTATTAGGTATCCAAATTAAAAACTTTTATTTCATATAATCCGGTTTTAAGTTTGAGTAAATTAAAACTTTTAAATTTTTTAAAATATTATAATAGATAAAAATTTAAAATGTTTCAATATTATAAATATTAAAAAATTTAAAATTTATTAAAGTTTCAAATATAATTTTTAATCTTTATAAAATTAAAATAGCATAATATTGAAACTTTTAAAAGCTTCATATAGTATAAATATTAAAAAAATAAAATGATTCAGATATTATAATTATATAAAATAATTGATAATTTTGCCACGGGTGAGAACATATATTAAATCATTGATAATTGGGGGATTTGCACAACTAATCTTTTTATGATACCCTTTTCTACAAGTACCCTCTCCAGGTGTTCATTTTCAAAAATACTCTCTTCAATGTACAAAATGACTTACCCTCCTTTATTATAACCCATGATGAAGAAAAGAATATTCTTTCCAACAAAAAGAATATTCCTTCCGAAAAATTTCCCGCCAAAAATTTTCCCGCTAAAAATTTCCGACAAAAATTTTCCCGCCAAATTTTTTCCGCAATTCCTTTAAAAAACTTTGTCAATATTTTTAAATCCCTTAAAAAATCCTTTAAAACCCTTGTAAATCTTTTAAAAGTCATCCAAAACCTTTCAAAACTTGAGTAAACCTTTTAAAACCATTGTAAATCATTTTATAACATTTATAAACACTTGTAAATCCCTTTAAACCCCTTATAACCGTGATAAATCATTTAATAAAAACTTTTGTAAACTTCTAAAACCTTTAAAACCCCTTGTTAATCCTTAAAAACCATTTTAAAGAACTTGTAATACCTTTAAAAACTTTTGTAAACCCTTCAAAAACCTTTTTAAACTTCTAAAACCCTTTAAAACTTCTTGTAAATCCTTTAAAACTATTTTTAAATCTTTGTATGCCTTTAAATACACTTTTAAATCCTTTTAAAAACACTTGTAAATCCTTTTCAAAAACCTTTAAAAATCCTTGTAAATCTTTTTAAAACTGTTATAAACTTAAAAAAAAATTAAAAACAATTGTAAATCATTTAAAAACCATTTAAAAACCTTTGTAAGCTTCTAAAACCCTTTAAAAACCATTACAAATCTTTTAAAAACCATTTAAAAACTCTTGTAAATCCCTTTAAAAACCCTTTAAAAAAATTTGGCGGGAAAATTTTTGAAAAAATATTTTTTTGTGGGAAAATATTTGCGGAAATGTTTTTGGCGGGAAAATTTGGCGGAAAGTTTTTGGCGGGAAATTTTTGGGGAAAATTTTTTTGGAAGAAATATTCCTTCCTTTGGGAATGAATATTCTTTCAAATAGGGGTAAAATAACCAAATTCCTTGGATGATTCGATTCCCCAAGGGTAACGGTGAGTGTCTTTTGTTCAACCCTGAAAAAAAAGACAAGATGTACAAAATACCAAATCTCGGCAACGATTTCACCAAGAACGTTTGTGTGGCGACTTATAAAAGCTGGCTTCTGATGCAACCAAAATACAAACACATAGATGAAGACTGTAGATTGAATCTATATATTCTAGATCTTTTAACCCGCGAGAGAATCAATCTACCGACCTTCGTATCAGGGTGTGGACTCATATGTTCAATACTTTGGATCGATGAGAAAACCAAAGATCACCTAGTTATTGGAATGTCCGAAGAAGATCATGCCATTTCTTTCAAGAGAGGAGACAAGTCGTGGAAAAAAAATCCCAACCTTGTCAGGTATCGAATGTTTTAGCATGGTTTTCAAGGATCAGAAGCTCTATTGTCTCAACTATGCTAAACTCAAGGTCTTCGATTTTTCTGGATATACTCCGCTCAGAGTTTTCAAAACCAGCGTAAGTGACTTCTTACAACCACTTAGACCTTTTGGCATGAGGATGCCTGGAACTTCATGGAAGGACAACGTGGTTCACTCAAAGAATAAAGTAGTTGTCACGCTAGCCAGAGATGTCTTAATCGTTAAGTGTCGTCGTCCGAATGTGTCCAAAATATGGGAGTTTAAAATCTACAAGATGGTTGGGAACAACCAGTGGGAGGAAATTTATTCTTTGGGAGGCGAGACCATTCTTTTGGATTTGGGTATCACACTGCTCGCCAAGGACATGCAGGGAATCCAGAAGAATTCCATCTACTTCTCCATGGATACTATCCTTTTCGAAGATCAATATGACAAAACCGAAATCTTCATATTTGTAACAACCCATCCCGGTGGGAACCCTTGCCACATGGCACACCCCGCCACATGGCAGCTACAAGCGCTGCAGCGCATCGACCCTAACCTCTCTCCTGTGGACCCAATTGGTAACAGCTTGTCCGATGGGAAGGTTGTTAAAAGGTGAGGACCTGGGTTCGAGGAACGCCAGGCGCACCAATAACCTACCTGGTGGGTCAGGAGTGTATGTGAGCCAGGAGAGTGCCTACATGCTCAGATTGGGCCCACAGGAGAGAGGTTAGGGTCGATGCGCTGCAGCGCTGTAGGGATGCCATGTGGCGGGGTGTGCCATGTGGTGGAATCCACTGGACGGGTTGTTACAATATTCAACCTCTATTCAAAACAAGTTCAACTACCTCACCGTTCTGTTTGCTCTTCCTTTCCCTGCTCTAGATCCCGATGGTTCTTGCCATGTTTCAAACAAGAATGAATAATTCTACTTAATATGTATATTAATTGTTGCAACATTTGGTATTATTTCCTTTTCTCTTTTTGTGAGGGTTTTGGACTCATTTGCTAAGACTTGTTTAGCCCAAAACAGGACTTCATCAACATAATAAATTAATAGCTATTACATTTTTTAAATATCTAAGTTTGATATTCATATCTCATCAAGCATAATGCGGTTGTCAAGGTGGACAACGTGTGCTTTACAAACAAAGCAATTTGAATATCAATGTTTTAGGCTCCCACAAATTTTTCTGTTGTGTAAAATTGACTCTAACTAAGAATTTTACGCTAATTTGACAACAATATTGGTAGAAAATAACATCATGAGTGTATAAAGTGCGAGAGTTTCTTAGTATAATTTTAAAATGATTTCAGATTCTAAGGTTAAGAGAAGGTCCCATAAAAAAAAAGCTAGGCCACTTGCTTGTCAGCTCTTTTAGGTAATTCCCTACTTCAAATCGACCTGACACACGAAGATTTGGTAGCATCAAGTGAATGACTTCAAACAAGACTAATTTTGCAAGAAAAGGGATCACGAAGGAGGAGATATGTATGCTGATTCCATTCTCTGTCGAGAAAAATGATCTCATCAACTACTTCAACGTTATCAAATCCCCGGATGAACTTCAGATTGTTTATTGTTCCCTCTTTCTTCTCGGAATAGATTGACATTCTATATTTTCAGAACCGGATAATAATAAAACTCAAAGACTTGTAATCAGAGTGATCAATGAAATGTCGGTAGACAAATCAAATTTATAATTTCGACATGACTAACTTCATAAATAAGTTTGGACACGTAGTACTCTATCCAGCAAAAACCAGGCACTAAAAAATTAGTTGAATTTTATACTAGTACGTACGTTAGAAATTGAAGTGGTTGTATTTCATTAACATACGATCTTTACAAGTTACAATCCATATTTATTTTTGTACAATATTTCTTATTAGCTACTGTTAGACTTATTCTTCTTTATGCTACTGCCGCAGTTACGAACCCTATACAAGGTTTTTTTATGTCTTCGCAATCGAAGACCGTATGATACTTCGTGATGAAAGGTAAACCGAGAAACCTACATGCCAATCCATTTTAGAGACACATGCAAATACAAAAAGATTAACGCAAACAAAAAAAACTTACCAGCGAGAACCACCTTCAGTATCCTCCACAAATCTAGTAAAGCACACGTCGTTGTCAATTGCGATGTACTAAATGGCATTAGAGTAAAGAAGATACATTAACAAATGAACCAATAACAAAGGAAAAAAATTTAAAAATATATATCATACATCTTGTGGGGTGAGTGAAAAAGGCTTTTCCCAATTGTAAATATTATCACGGGTAAGGAACTAATGGTGGAGCATAGAACAATTCCACCATTAGCGAATGCTCCAATTGCTCTATTTATTTCCCTTGTACCCCGCTGAATATTATAAACACAGAAAAAACATAGTTTATTTTGAAATGAATGAAAACTGATGATACAAGTTGACAACCTATATTCACTATAATTCAGTTTTCTTACCTCCGGACCTATAATATCCGTCATCCCCGAGTCGATAATTGCTGTACACTGTACTTTACAGTTTTTAACATAATTACCCCACCATTTGATGTCAACCAAAAAGAAAATATACATTTTGTATAAAATCTTGTCCCTCAATTTGGATGCCACCAAACCGAACATTATCTTGCGATAAATCACCCTGTACTTGACCGTTATGATATGTCATTGTCACAGTTTTTCCTACACAGTTGAGAGATTTATCTAAGTTGAATGTACATAACAAAGTCAAAGAGACAAAAGAAAGGGATAAAATATTACTGATAGATTTGATGATATCTGATTCCAAGGCATCAAAAGTAGGATGCCCTTTAAAAGGCCACCACGCTGAAGGGACCCAGAAATTGATGGATCCTAGATAAAAAAACTACCTTAAATAATTGGCCAGGATTTCCAACATTTATATGTCCATAGAAGATTACCTCACGGTAATTTGTTAAACCCACAACTTTGGGTATAGCGTTCATTTGTTGTTTGAGGGTTTTAGTGACCGTATGATTACATAAAACGAAGCCTTGGAACAATGATAGGAGAATAAAATAGAGAAAATGCATTTTTGTCGAGAAAAAACTCTTTATAATAGAAATCGGTTACAATATAAATTATTGTGATGAAAACAAATAAAAGCGTGATATATATATAGCGCAATATTAATATTATTTATATAATCAAATGTAAACAACACATGCCCTGTGTGTTGAGCAGAACCGGCGTTTAGGTGAGCAAGTAAAACATGTGTGCTTGCGAACACTTTTATAATGTGTAAACTTTCGGCATATGTATTACAAAATTTGGTTTACTTCAGTTGGTAGCGTCCATAAAAATTCTACTTATGGTATATTTTACACATTTTTAAAACCTTTCCAATACTTTTTTAGATTAGAATTAGACTATTAAAATCCACCGACCAATAACACCTTAAGGTATTCAAATTGTTTTTGAGCTTGCGGCCTATTTTGCTAACAAACCATCCTTACCATAAAAAGTAATGATTAACACATTCACACAATCTTTGAAGGCAAGAATCACCACAAGAAAACAAGGTGATAACCTACTAATTTTCCTACCAAAACTATGGTAGGATACAGTTCCTACCATATACTTACAAGTTTTTTTTACGGAAAGCGCATGTCGTAGGAAATTGGAAGTAAATTTCCTACGAAAATATTTTGTAAGCAATTCGTATGAAATTTCCTTCAAAAATCCTTCTCAAATTATAGTCGTAGGAGTTTTCGGAAGAACTTTGAAAGAATTTGATAGAAAATTACGTGGTAAGAATTCGGTAAGAATGATTTTGAATGAATATCTTAGGAAATTAGTAAGAAATATTTCCTACTAGATGGGTGACCGCAACTTTTAACTAGAAATCTAAAGGATATAGGTTTATCAGGTTATCCTATATCATTATATCCATCGTATTTAACATAACTATCTATACATAGATAATGCTATTTAAACATGGTTATGTTAGGTTTATTCAAGGAGTATTACATAACACATAGATAATGCTAAATAGAATAATCCCCTAACAGGATTTTTATGTAATACTCATCACTACTTTAATATGATCTTCGCAAATTATTGTATTACATAGATAATGCAATATTGAAAGAATACTTACATTGTGGTACGTTATGGAAATAGCTAAGCTATTACGTAATACATCACTCACATATTATGTATTATAGATGAGTTTACCAATGGATTATCTATGTATTTATTCAGCTTATAGATTTATAGATGGATTGTCTATAGATTTATAGATGTATTGACGATGGATTTATAGATGTAGCATAATATAAATGTTACCACAGCCAATAAACTCCTTGATCTAAATATAATACCAAATTATAAATAACTATAATATTTATAGATGTAAATAAACTTACATCGCTACGAAATTGTCGACCTCGGGAATCTTTGGATTGAGTCTTATTTGGGTACAAATGGTGTTAGACACAATTCTTTTTCCTATAATAAGAATAACAATCTTTAAATATATAAAATAACAAATATACTAAACTATCTTAGATAAAACATGTTAACTAAAGAATAATCTCATGAACATGTACCTTGGAAAATGTCTACCTCTCCCCATCGAATCACACAAATCAGACTTTGGTTTCGTAAAGCTTTGTAGGCCTTAAAGAAGTTGACGGCGGATGATCCAGTCAACCCACATCGTAAAATGACTCCACTATATTGGCAAGATCAAAAATAAACATTAAGTATATATAACCATACCAAATATATTTGAAATGAAAACGAACTATAGTAAACATTTGCATAGTTAGAAACAAATACCTAGTGTTTCGAAGATCAAAACAAATCTTATGGTGTATAGAATAATCTTTTTTTGTCATCGGCCTCTTCGTCGACATTTTGATTACCAATATCCTCTTCTTCTTGGTCGTCATCTTCATTAGATTCACTTGCATTATATTCCTCATCACCATCTGTTTCTTCTTGTGTATCATTATAACCAAGATCATCTTCCTAGCTATCACCCTCATCATATCAATCAGTTTCAGTTTCTGATTCATCACTTTCATGTTCTTCTTCTTCAGTATTATCACCGTCGCCGTATCCATCACTCCCATATTCATCATTTTCTGTATCAATTATCTCATAAAAACCTTCATCTTCTTCATCCTCTTATTCGTCCTCTTGCTCATAGTCCTCATCCATTGCATCTCCTTCGTCGTCAATATCATCAGTGTACATACTATCGTCGTCAGAATCTTCGATTTCAGAATCATAAAGACGACCACGTTGGAAGTGAATCCCTCGTTGGACGGTGCATCTCGGCAAATAAACTTAAACAGGTGACGAACATAAACGGAACTTGATTTAGACACAGCTTGAACGCGATTCTTCTGCTCATTGTCGTTGTCTACATGGTCCCAAGTATCAAACTTTCCTACGTGTATAACCTCTCCAATGACATCTAAAATAAATAAAAAATAATCAGTTTGAATACAAATCCTAATCTAAACTAATTTAGGAAGTATACGCAAATTATATTTTTAGTAAACCTTAAAACACAATGTTTAAGTAACTTACCAACCAAGTAATCATCACAATGAGAACCATCCAATATATGTTTATAATCCATAAAATCAAAATACTCTCCACCTCCAACCAATCATGGCCTTCTTAATCATGGTTTGACACATAATAATAACTTTGTATCGATGAGTAGTAGTTTTGCAAGACCCATATTGATCCACGACTTTGAAATTCTCGATTTCAAGCCAATCACCAACAATATACTTGGAAATAAATCTATCATAAAGAATACCACGGAAAGAACAATGGACTTTTTCACCCTACAAAAGTTGATATTATGGTTAAGAAAGATTATAGTATGTAATCGTAAAATTTAAGAATTTTAAGTTTTACTAAAATAATTTTTAAAAACGCATGTTACTTAGAAAACATTCAAACCTGAATATCAACTAACACCATCTCCAAACTTGGTCCAAGTTTTAAACAATTCTCCTCCCATAAGCATAACACTTTCACCTGAATTTTCCAGTCATATTTCGAAGGATTCAAACGTGATGCACCATCAACAGGATGATTCTTCACCATAATGAAACCTGAATAACCATAGAAACAGATTAGTTTAGCTATTGAAACTATGAATATAAAAAAAATTATTAAAAAGTTGAGTAATGAAGGTAAAACCTAACCCTAATAAATCGTCCGATGTATGAAAGTTTGGACAATGAATGGTCAAATATATATACACATATACTCGTTAAATTTGTATATAATTATCGTTATGAATAATGTCCTTTATTAATATGGACATTAATCTTTAACTTATACAAATCTTTTATTTTTATAATCTGCTCGTCCTATATTTATCATTATAATTTTTATAATCTGCTCGTCTATATTTATCATTATAAATATGTAAAATTTATATTTATCTTAGTCTAAACTTTTTAAAAACAATTAAGATAATTTCAAACTGTGTATAAATAAATAAGCAAATATATAGTATATGTAATACGTATTATTGTGAAATTTCCTATACTGAACCACTAATTACTAACATATTTATCGTTTTAAATCATTATATGTACATATAAATTTCTGATATATATCGGATATAGATTTTGTACATATTTACTAACTTGGATGTATACAATTAATATATAAATATTTTTTTTATTTCTGGGGGTAAACTTATGTAGGCTAATCAAGATATTTATCTCTATCCTTATCATATTTTGTAAACTAACCCTTAATATTTACATTCCATCGTCAATATTTTATAATTTTAAACCAGTGTTTATTTATTAAGCTACACACTTATTGTCGGGAAAACGGGGAAAATCAATCCAAACTATTTCTCGAAGGTATTTTCATACCCAAACTCACGTACTCTGAATTTTACAACCCAAACCAGCTTTTAATTCAAATATTCCACCTGAACCACATCAAATTTTGTCGATTTCAAACTCGACGTTAACAGTATCTCTGCCCATCTTGAAGATTTGGAAAATCAAGCTTAAGCTTATGTAAAAACCAAGAGAAATTAAGCTTTGAATTACCATTAGACCAAATAATATATAAAAAAAGATGAGGTATTAAACATCCAAATAAAAAATAGATGGGGTATTTTAAATCTTTTTTCCCTTTACGCCCTTTATTTTTTAACAGGCAAAACCAGCATCCACCAACTTGTTTAGTTTATTGTTTATCAATCTCTATTTATAAATACCACTTCCTTGCATCTCTTTCTCATATCTAAATCAAATATTACAAAGTATATATAAAAACTACTTTACAACAAAAAGGTTTTCTTGTGTTATAAATTGTATTGCTTAGTTAGCTTTTTCATTGCATGTTAGTTAAGTTAATCTCGTAAAAAAAAAATGATGACCGTTGTAATAATTATTGGGAAAAATGTCAGTTAAATCACGAACTTTCAAATTTTGGCCATTTAAATCACGAACTTTCTATATGGCCATTTAAAACATGAACGTTTCGTTAACTTATTTTTTAAAACACCATCTTTCGTTGACCAGGCCGAAATGAACACCATATCCTCAAATTCGTTGACAAAGCAGCTAACCATCGTTAATCATATTTGTTAGTGAGAAAAACGTCGTTTAATTCTAAAACGATATCTCAAAATCGTGATTCTAACGTCATAATCCAAAAATCAAATCCCTACTTTCTCACTTTGTTTTAGCCTTAAACGACGTAGTCTCTTACTAATAGAGATGAATTAGTGATGGCTAAATGTTTGTTAGTTGTTTTGTAACAAATTTTTGGTTATGATGTACAATTTGGCTTTGTTAACGAAAGATGATGGTTTAAAAACTAAGTTCACAAAATAATCATGCTTTAAATGGCCACATAGAAAGTTCGTGATTTAAATGGCCAAAATTTGAAAGTTCATGATTTAAATGACATTTTTCCCGTTCCTAATTCTAGACACTTTCCCTTTTTCTAATATAATCCTCTACTCTTAATGAATACCCAAGTTTTCCCTTACCAAACCGATTCAAACCGATTCATCAAACCAATTTTTAATTAAATTAATTATTAAAAAAATCCAAAATTGCTGCTGTCAAAACAAACAAAAAAAACTTCAAAATCGGTTCCATCGTCGCTTCTTCCTCCCCAGTCTTTCACCATTAAAACTCAAGCTTAAATCTTTAAATCATATCTTTTCTTTTTCCTATTACTTTTAGCTTAAATCTCCTTTAATTAGATTTGAAACTTGTGTTGACAATTAATGGACATTGACTTGATAATCATCTATTATGGGTCGATTAAGGTACTACTGGTATTTTACTATGTGCTAGTTTAGTTTTAGTTCTATCCTTTTTAGAAAAAACAGAGACTAACCTTCCGAAAGCATTAAAGATAGTCTGAGAGAAACTTGGATAGTTAGTTTCAGAACCAAGATAAGTTTCAAGATCAGTGTATTTAATTAATATATATGTACTTTATGTTTTTGTATAACTTGGTAAAACTCGGTCTTGTAATGGTACAACTACGTATGTCTTTGCTCGTATTCAGTTTGTAAAATGTTGTACAACTAACGGTACAACTACGACCCATTTCTTAAAAATTCATAGGTACTTTATAAATAGATTTTTTGGAAAATGTTAATAATCTTTCATATTGACTTTATTAATTGAAATTTGTGTGACAAATCTTCTAAAATAGCATCAAAAGAAAAGAAAAAAAGAAGAAGATAGTGTTCATTAAATTCATTTGTATACAAGAAAGACCTTATAGTTTTAAGATGACTATCTTATTGTTAACTCAATTACATTGCAAACACACACAAAAGTAAGGTTTTGATTCATATTTTTGCATAAAGATATGGGGAATGTAATAAAAATAAGTAAAATCTTCGGTCCAACTACAAAGGTTTTGTTTGAATAAAAGTATAACTGATTATACTTAAAAATCTTAAAAAATACAACTATATAAAAGAGAGTACAACTTGGAAACTAGGAACAACTATGTTCATTTCTGCGGTGCCAAGTGTCATGTTTGGCGACTCCATGTGTTTTAGTGCAGTTTATACGAAAACCACAATTTGAGATCCGATTTCAGATCTTGTGATTGTTTTTTTTTTTTTTTTCTGTAAACCACAATTTTATTAATGAAAAAAAAACATAATTAGCCACCATTACAGGAGAAAGACAGCATAAGACCTGCTACAAAATACACATCACTAAAGGCTGAAGAGGCTGCAAACACATAAGCAAAATTCTTCCTGGCTCAACGGTGACTTCAAGTGACTTCCAAGGTTTTGTAAAGAGCTGAGAATCCAACGACAAGTGCAAAACCAAAATGTATTCCTTCCACGCCAACAAGAGGGTGTTCTTCCGTAAAGAGGTAGTCTTCGCCATGATATCTTCTGCTTCCCATGTAAGGGTTCTAGAACGATAAGCGATAGAGCTCACCCGCAAGGGAACTTCAAGGATTTTAGAAGAAATCATGTCCAAACAAGATGCTACATCGAGTCCACCAACACCAATTCTAAAGAGGTGTTGGTGTGACGAAGGAATTACTGAAAATATCTATATACGATCATACAATCCATATTAAGTTGTACCAAGTTTTACGAAGTTGTATTTTTTAGTTTTAAAAACTTTTAAGTTACAAAATCAACATAGTTATACCAAGTTATACATAGTTATATACGGTTAAGAGATTTATTGTTGAATCCCCATTAGACGGCTTTGTTTCTTCATAATCAACTGGAATTGGTGACTACTGTTCTTCTTCATCGAAAACTTATATTGCATCTGAAGGATTGTGGTCTCCAAGTTCACTCGGGTTATTTGTAAAAACCTATAAACCAATCAATTTCCTCATCAAAATCTTACAATCTACATTTCGGTGTACCAAGTATTACCAAGTTGTATCTTTTGGTTTGAGTATTTTTTTTTAAAAAACGGGAATAATTGAACCAAGTTGTACTTCGTTGTGCACGGTTTTGAGAACAAAATTTCTTAAACTTAAATCGAACAGAAGAAATCGATATGAAGTTATACAAATTTGGAGTTGTTTATAACTTTATCCATATATGAGGAAAAGACAAATTTGGGTTTCTATATTGTGCGAAAGAGAAGAAGATTCGAAATCTAGAAAATTCAAAAAAAAAAAATTGTTAATGGCTTAAGATAAATTCAACCCAGAAACAATGGGGAAAAAGCTTTAAAATACCTCATTTATTTTTTATTTGGACGTTAAATACCTGATCTTTTTAGGTTAGAAAAATAATATCCAAAATAATAAAAACGTGGAATTTAATACCTAAACTATTAAATATTAACATTTTCCTACCTACGATCTGTCAACAAAAAAATATTCCAATTTTACCCTTCTTCATTTACATTTATTATTAATGCATAAATGACATATAATTAATTACAATTTTATTAGAAAACAAATATTTGCTAGTAATATTTCATTGTATCATTAATTTATAGATTTTATTCAAAATATATATTTCATTTTTCATTTTTATCCAAACAATATTAAGTGATTCAATGAAAGGTTTATTTTAAGTTATATGTTTCATATCCAAAATATATATTTCATTTTGTATCCAAATATATTTTATTAAGAAATCTAATGAAAGATATATATATATATATACATATACATATATATTGAATTATACATTTCATTTCCAAAAATGATATGTATATTTCATATTTCATTTTTATCTAAAACTTTTTAAGAGATCCAATGAAAGATATATTTTGAATTGTATATTTTATATCCAAAAATTGTATTATATTTTTATCCAAAACTTTTAAGAGATCCAACGAAACATATATTTTGAATTATATATTTCATATCGAAAAATGAATATTGAAGTATGAAATATATATTTTTAATTAAAGATATAAAGAAATATTACAATGAAATAGTAAAGTAAAATATAGTCTTTTATGCATTAATAATAAATAGAAGTGAATAGGTTTAAAATTGGAATATATATTTTGTTGAGAAATCGTAAGTAGAGAAATGACAATATTTAATATTTGAAGTATTAAATTGTACGATTTTATTATTTTGAGTATTATTCTTCTAACCTAAAAAAATCAGGTATTAAACGTCCAAATAAAAAATAGATTAGGTATTTTTAAGTTTTTTTCCCCAGAAACAATGGGTTCGGGTAATTAAAGAACCAATTAGATTGGTTGGATCGTACATACTATATACTTTTAAGGGTTATAACGTCATTCTTCTATTTTCTGATTTAAAATAAATAAAAACTAAATTAGTTTTTAGAAAAAGAGTAGTTGAGATTTTTTTGGGGGAATATTATCTAAAATGCCAGTTTTACACCCTAAAAAATTGGAACTACCATTTTTCTTTTGGTCTTCTATGGAGTGCCATACACAGTAAAAAGGTTGTGGACAAATAGACAAAAATACCCTTTACCAAAGGGAGAGCATTTTGCATAGTTTTCAAAAACTTGATAGGATGATACATTATTTTCGACAGCTACAGGGGGCATTAATTGGTGACAAGGTAAGCTATTACCCATAAGACTATTGATTTTGTTTGTATTTAGATAGCAAATCAAAAACGAAAAAGAAGGTTTTTTTCTACACACCCAGTTGTCCACCATCCTCTTATATGGTTCTACACACCCCAGTTGTCCACTTGTTGTTGAGTGTGGCAGGCGAGAAAAGCCAATTAAGAAAGTGGCGGTCCATACAATTTTTGTCACTGTTCATGTCAATGTAGACAATTTTCTCATTCGGTCCGTTTTTATGATCCCCGACTTTGCATATTAGCTCTTAGTTCTTTCGGTCCGTTTTTATGATCCCCGACTTTGCGTATTAGCTCTAAGTTCTTTCGGTCCGCTTTTATGATCCCCGACTTTGCGTATTAGCTCTAAGTTATTTTGGTCGGTTTTATGATACCTGATTTTGCGTATTAGCTCTAAGTTATTTTGGTCCGTTTTGATGGACTTTGCGTAATAGCTCTAAGTTCTTTCGGTCGTTTTTATGATCCACGACTTTACGTATTAGCTCTAAGGTCTTTCGGTCTGTTTTTATGATCCCCGACTTTGCGTATTAGCTCTAAGTTCTTTCGGTCCATTTTTATGATCCCCGACTTTGCGTATTAGCTCTAAGTTCTTTCGGTCCCTTTTTATGATCCCCGACTTTGCGTATTAGCTTTAAGTTCTTTCAGTCGGTTTTATGATCCCTGACTTTGCGTATTAGCTCTAAGTTCTTTCGGTCCGTTTTGATGGACTTTGCGTATTAGCTCTAAGTTCTTTCGTTCGTTTTTATGACGTATTAGGTCTAAGTTCTTTCGGTCGTTTTTATGATTCCCGACGTTGCGTATTAGCTCTAACTTCTTTCGGTCGGTTTTATGATCCCCGACTTTGCGTATTAGCTCTAAGTTCTTTTGGTCCGTTTTGATGATCCCCGACTTTGCGTATTACCTCTAAGTTCTTTCGGTCGGTTTTATGATCCCTGACTTTGCGTATTAGCTTTAAGTTCTTTCGGTCTGTTTTGATGGACTTTGCGTATTAGCTCTAACTTCTTTCGGTCGTTTTTATGATCCCCAACTTTACGTATTAACTCTAAGTTCTTTCGGTCCGTTTTTATGATCCCCGACTTTGCGTATTAGCTCTAAGTTCTTTCGGTCGGTTTTTATGATC
>NW_006238923.1:13941648-13941915 GCF_000375325.1 Capsella rubella
CATTCTTGAGTGTATCCCACAGCTCCTTGGCGGTTTCACAATACGAGTAAGCCTCGAGAATGGGCGCATCTAAGGAGTTTTGAATGAGCCCCAACACGTTTTGGTCCTCTTGGAACCATTTCACTTCATCAACCGGAACGGTTTCCTTGCCTTCTTTGGCTTCCTTTGGAGCTTCACCATCTTCTATGTGACTCCAAAGTCCACGGCCACACAATGCCGTTTTCGTGGTCCTAGCCCACAACAAATAGTTCCCACCCTTGAGGGTAA
>NW_006238923.1:13942015-13945877 GCF_000375325.1 Capsella rubella
GGAATGGCTTGTATAAAGTTATTTTGGGTTAGAATTGTTAGAATTCAAGAGAAATAATGAGAAATAGAGGTAAAGAGATTGGTCGAACAAGATTAGGAGAAGAAGAGAGATTAAGAGAGTGAGAGAGGTGTGCGAGTATGGAGAGAGTATGGAGAAAGAGAGAAAAGTTCTCTTCTTACTTTATTTAGAACAACAATAGAAAGCTATTTATAGACAAGCTACAAAAGAAATCGAAAACCCTAGGAGCTATACAAGTTGACTACAAATGAAAGTGACATGTATTGGTAAAAGGGCTTAAACAAACATGTGACCCTCTTTTTGCGCTTTTCTCCAACGGCTAGATAAGAAATATCTAGGCTTCCACTTCTTGATCTTTTCCTTCTACAATGGGGCTTCAATGGGCTGAGAAGGTAAGCCCTTCTTCGAAGGTTGTACGGACGGTCCAATCTCATGTTGTACGGACGGCCCATCTTCTCGGTAAACGTACGGTCGACCACGGACGGTCGACCTTGACATGATGCTCTCGATCCCGGACATGCTTTTCTCGATCCCGAACAACTTCTCTCGACCACAACCAGACTTCTCTCGATCATGGAAGGAATGCTCTCGACCTCGGACCACGGTAAGACAATATGATCCCATTATGACAAATGATGTAACTTGATTCACACTCCCCCTCAAGATTAACCGTAAAGAAGCTGTTGAGGTTAAGCTTGACACCTTATGAACACCCACCTCATTAAAAACCTCCATATAGAAAACCACTTGGGAAAAACTATATGTGAGGGAAAAAGAGTGTGGGGATCATGGTTTGGTGAGATCAATGAGACCAAGCTTAGAGTGTATATACTCACAAACTTGAGGGCTGGCCGCTTTGGTGAATATGTCGGCCAATTGTTCGGAGCTCTCGGTGTAACAAGGCAAGATAACTCCAAGACCCACTTGTTCTCTAACCTTGTGACAATCAATCTCAATATGCTTCGTTCTCTCATGGAAGACGGAGTTTGATGCAATATGAATAGCCGCTTCATTGTCACAATGCATGGTGATCGGATCCGGAGTCTCGATTCCCAAGTCTTTAAGCAATGCCTTAAGCCATATTAACTCGGTAGTAAGCTTCCTCATCGCTCTATATTCGGATTCAGCACTAGAGAGGGAAACCACCTTTTGCTTCTTGCTCTTCCATGTAACTAAATTGCCTCCAATGAATGTACAATATCCGGTGGTTGATCTTCTATCTCCATGGTCTCCGGCATAGTCCGCATCGCAATACCCAACTATCTCGGTGTTGTGATTGCATCCCATCCAAATTCCTTGACCGGGTGTACCCTTGAGATATTTGAGAATGCGATTGACCATGTTCCAATGATGCATGGTGGGAGCCTTCATGTGTTGGCTTACCTGGTTCACGGAGTAACAAATGTCCGGTCGTGTTATAGTTAGATAAATAAGCTTACCTACCAAGCGCCGGTATTGTGTGACATCCGTGAATGGTATATCTTCATTCTCCCCCTTACCGCTAACTTGGAAATCAACTTCAAGTGGACTTGCCAGCGGTCTTGACCCAAGCTTACCTACTTCACTTAAGAGATCAAGGGTATATTTTCTTTGGGATAAGAAGAGACCTTCCTTTGATCTACAAACTTCTATTCCAAGAAAATACTTTAATTCACCAAGGTCTTTAATATCAAAAACAGATTTTAGATAATCTTTAGTTTCTTGAATTCCCACCTTGTCATTCCCGGAGATGATAATATCATCTACATACACAAGAATGACTATAATACCTTTTTCGGTTTGGATGGTGAATAGGGTATGGTCAGCCTCGGATCGTTTGAATCCTCGTTGAGTTAAGGTTGAGCTAAGTTTGTGGTACCATGCCCTTGGAGATTGTTTTAGACCATATATAGCTTTGTTGAGCTTGAACACTTTTCCCGGAGCAATCGTCTCTTCTAAACCCGGTGGAGGTCTCATGTAAACCTCATCTTCTAACTCTCCTTGAAGAAATGCGTTTTTAACGTCCATTTGCCACAGCTCCCACTCTAGATTTACGGCCAAGGAGAGTACTACCCGAACGGTATGAAGCTTAGCAACCGGTGCGAAGGTATCAAGATAGTCCTCTCCATAGGTTTGGGTAAACCCTCTTGCCACAAGACGAGCTTTGTATCGTTCTATCTCTCCATTACTCTTGTACTTAATAGTGAATATCCATTTAGATGTAACCGCCCTCTTTCCTTTAGGTAGATCCGATTCATCCCAAGTGTTATTTAGCTCCATAGCTTTAGTTTCTTCGTTAACCGCATCTCTCCAAACCTTGTGATCTTTAGCTTCTTCATAACATTGGGGAATCCAGTGGAGATCTACTTGAGTGACAAAAGCTTGGTGTTCTATTGGAAGGTGAGCAAGAGTACACACCGCTTGTATCGGGTGAGCTATAGCCATGTTGTTGTAGTACACTCGGTTGTGTTTCCAATTTGAGGGGTGAGACTTGATTCTTTCACTCCTTCTTAGTTCAATGACTTCTTCTTGAGATTCTTGTTCTTGCTCTTGAGAAGCTTCATGTTCTTGTGAGATATCTTCTCTAAGATGGTTTAAGCTTTCTTCTTCATCACCATGTTCTTCTATGTTTGTATCCAAGTCACTTTCTTCATTGTGAATTTCTTCACCATTATCATTCGTGTCTTCTTCCCCATCTTGGGTGGTGTTGTTTGAAGTGTTTGACCCGGATGGATTTTCGGTGGCTTGGTGATTTTCAACTCCGAGCTTCTCTAATATGATCCGGAGGTTATGCGCACGATCGGTCATAGAGTGAGATAGATTCTTGATATCTTCCCAATTCTTTTCTTCATAGTACCCTTTAGATTCTAGAAACTTAACATCGCGCGAGACGTGTACCCTCCTTGAATCCGGATTATAGCATTTGTAACCCTTTTGTGTCGCGGAATAACCAATGAGCATACATTTGGTACTCTTTGCTTCTAACTTGTTACAGAGTTCACCTGGTTTCAACACATAACACACACACCCAAACACGCGTAAGTGACTAAGAGAGGGTTTAGTTTTGTTAAGAACATAGAAGGGTGAGAGGTCGCTTAGGATTTTAGTTGGAGTCCGGTTGATTAGGTAACACGCGGCTACCACGGCATCTCCCCAAAACGTCTTTGGCACATTGGTGTGGAACATCATAGACCTAGCCACTTCCATTAGGTGTCTATTCTTGCGTTCGGCCACTCCATTTTGTTGTGGTGTGTATGGACAACTTGTTTGGTGAATAATTCCATGCTTTGCTAGGTGATGTTTAAAAGCTTGGCTTGTATACTCTCCCCCATTATCCGACCTTAAGATCTTAATCTTGGCATTGTAATGGTTAGTCACATAATTCTGAAAATTCATAAATGCTTCAAGAACTCTATCTTTAGAAGGAAGTAAGGTTAACCAAGTATACTTAGACTTTTCATCAATGAAAGTAACAAAATATTTGTGATTCTCTCTAGATGAACAAGGAGATGTCCACACATCCGAATGAATCAAATCAAAGCAATGTTCATAAATAGTACTAGACTTGGGAAAAACAGTTTTGCAATGTTTACCAAGAATACAAGCCTCACATTCATCATTCTTAAAACTCATATTAGGTAACATAAGTTCAAGAGCTCTAGAGTGAGGATGGCCAAGTCTAGCATGCCAAATAGCACTATTAGCATTAACAATAATTGAACTAAAACAAGATAACATAGATGGGGATAGGTTCGAGTCCTCTAGCACATATAAGCCATCTCGCGTGGCTCCTTGACCAAGAACTCTACTTGTTTCAATATCCTGAAAACACACATCGTTAGGACTAAAGATAACATAACAATTC
>NW_006238923.1:13945977-13946950 GCF_000375325.1 Capsella rubella
CGAACCGTGTTCCCTTTGGATTTGAGAACACACTTCCTCGAGACTTGGGAGCTTCTCCGACCGAAGTATGTGTTTGATAAGGTCGTTGTACGAGGGATTCAAGGTGAGAAGGAGACCAAATACCTTGTCTTGCTCTCTCCTTTCATTGATAACGACCGGATCTACCGTGCTTGGTCTAAGCATCTCTAGCTCAGCCCAAAGAGATCGGAACTTCCCAAAGTGTTTTGTAAACTCCATGTCTTCTTGGCTAAGGTTGTTTATAGCCCTTTTTACCTCAAAGACCCGATTCAAGTTGGTGATGTTTCCAAACACATTCTTTAGTGTATCCCACAGCTCCTTGGCGGTTTCACAATACGAGTAAGCCTCGAGAATGGGCGCATCTAAGGAGTTTTGAATGAGCCCCAACACGTTTTGGTCCTCTTGGAACCATTTTACTTCATCAACCGGAACGGTTTCCTTGCCTTCTTTGGCTTCCTTTGGAGCTTCACCATCTTCTATGTGACTCCAAAGTCCACGGCCACACAATGCCGTTTTCGTGGTCCTAGCCCACAACAAATAGTTCCCACCCTTGAGGGTAACCGGAACAACAAGGTTCTTCATGACTTCCATGAGAACGGACCGATGGGTAAAAGAGTGTACCCGAAAAGTTTCAACAACCAAGAACACGAGTAACTAGAGAATGAACGAGGAAGATTTGTGAGGTGGGTGAGAATAAGCTTGGAACGGTTTAGGAACAGAACCGCTCTGATACCATGTTAGAATTCAAGAGAAATAATGAGAAATAGAGGTAAAGAGATTGGTCGAACAAGATTAGGAGAAGAAGAGAGATTAAGAGAGTGAGAGAGGTGTGCGAGTATGGAGAGAGTATGGAGAAAGAGAGAAAAGTTCTCTTCTTACTTTATTTAGAACAACAATAGAAAGCTATTTATAGACAAGCTACAAAAGAAATCGAAAACCCTAGGAGCTATACAAG
>NW_006238923.1:13947059-13948083 GCF_000375325.1 Capsella rubella
TTCTTGATCTTTTCCTTCTACAATGGGGCTTCAATGGGCTGAGAAGGTAAGCCCTTCTTCGAAGGTTGTACGGACGGTCCAATCTCATGTTGTACGGACGGCCCATCTTCTCGTTAAACGTACGGTCGACCCTTGACATGATGCTCTCGATCCCGGACATGCTTTTCTCGATCCCGAACAACTTCTCTCGACCACAACCAGAATTCTCTCGATCATGGAAGGAATGCTCTCGACCTCGGACCACGGTAAGACAATATGATCCCATTATGACAAATGATGTAACTTGATTCACAAGAATATGTTATAATACAAGGAATTTGATTGATTACAATTGCTAGAAATGCATGAAGATTTTTTAGAAGTGAGAAGAAAGACTTGTTGAAATTTGGTCTCAAATGGGATAATAATATGATCTCCCTAGGATTGAACTCCGATGAAGGCTGAAGATGGGTGATGTGCGACGTGATCTGGTTGATGATGATGGACGATGGCTTTGAGTGATGATGTGTGAAGATCGAATGATGAAAACAATGGTTTAATGGAGATAGATGTTTAGGTGGTTGTATGGATTGTAACAATGAAGAGTTTCTGAATCACAAAGTGTATAGAAACCCGGAAATCTAGAACGCATTCAAGAATTCGAATTGAGAGAAAAAGTGTGACAATACTTGTTCATACAACTTCTTTGCTAAAGAGAAAAGAGGCGTAGCTTAGGGTTTTAAATACCCTAGGGCACGACACTCCAAACAACAAGAAGTTCAAAACCAAAACAACAAGATGTTTTAAGGAAATAATAAAAACAGCAAGATTTCCCGACGTCCTGTAGTAGTACAGAAATCGGCTGAACTAGTACAGAAGCTTGACGACCTGTAGTAGTACAGAAGTACATTATTCCCCTTTGGTAATGATTTCTAGATAACTCGACGTAGTGATCCATTTGCCTCATTAAAAACCATGCTGAGAAAACCCATTGGGACAAAACTCAGCTATGGGAAAAAGAGTACAAACTTCTCACCTAAGTTAC
>NW_006238923.1:13948336-13950903 GCF_000375325.1 Capsella rubella
TCAGGTAGGTTGAATGACTCGTCAGCTATGAGTGCGTGTGCTTCCTTGGCCATCTCCTTAGCTCTTGAACGAGTGATCCTTCCCACCATCTCCGGTTTCTCTGTAGCCTCTTGCTCCGTGCTAGCCACGATGATATCATCCTCCCCCTCTTCAAAAGGATTTGTCCTCAAATCGGAATCTGCATAGTAAGGGAGCAAGTCAGAAACATTCCTTCTTCAAAGTTGAGCTCCTTTCTGCCCTTGTTCGCATGTTTCTCGTACTGCTTGGTTCTTTTCTCTATGTTCTCCTTAGCTTTAGCATGTATCCTCCTGACCTGTTCAGCCTTTTCCTTGCCATCAAAGCTACACTTCACACTTAAAGGTAAAGGAATCAAGTCTAGAGGTGATTGTGGGTTAAAACCATAAACAATTTCAAAAGGAGAGAAGAGAGTAGCAGAATGCTTAGCGTGATTATAGGCAAACTCAACATGTGGTAGACATTCTTCCCATGACTTGAGATTGCTTCTTACTAAAGTCCTGAAGATTGTAGATAGCGTCTTGTTCACTACTTTAGTTTGCCCATCCGTTTGCGGGTGACATGTGGTTGAGAATGACAACTTGGTTCCTAGCTTAGCCCATAACGTCCTCCAGAAGTGTCCTAGCAACTTTGTATCTCGGTCTGAAACAATAACTTGAGGCACTCCATGTAGACGTACTACTTCCCTGTCAACCACAACAAAAATCGAATCTCTACCATTTCTGGTTCGAGGTAAGCCAAGAAATGGTGGTTTGGACTTGGGTCTTCTCTTGGGCTGTTCTACATGGGCTGGGGCCTTGTGGTGATTCAAATGAGTGTGTGGACTCCCTTCATAGCTGATCCAAGTGTTAAAAGACTTCAAATCCTCACAGCTCGCAATCTGATGTAGTTCAGGCAGTCGGTTAGCGAGTAGTTCAGGCAGTCGGTCAGCGAGTAGTTCAGCATGCTTGTCAGCGAGTAGTTCAGCATGCTTATCCGTGAGTAGATCAGAATGTACATCAGTTATCATCTTTGAATCATATGGATGGTGAATGATTCCTTGATGACTTGGTGTTGCCTCATTAAATACATCCTTGTACTCCTCTATAATCTCTATCATCTCGCGTGGAAGCTCTTGTGCTGAATTAGTACTGGTGAGTGTCTCCTTATACACAAACGTGAATGTGGTCATCTCTGGTTCAAATAGCTTGTTGAACTCACTATGATTGATGTACAGGCTGTGAGACACTTTTCCTGTATCCTTGCGGTTCATTTGAAGCTGGTCATTGTAGACTTCGCTGGGTGTAAGTGGTAAAAGAGTGATCTTGCGTCCTTTGAACTCAAATGACTGCTTGTTGGTGTAGCCATCCTGAAACACTCTTCTATCGAACTGCCATGGTCTTCCCAACAGAATATGACTTGACTTCATTGGAATCACATCACATAGCAACTCATCCTCATAATTCCCAATCGTTAGTTTCACCATCACTTGCTGTGAAACTGTTAAAGCTCCCTTGTTGTTCAACCATTGTAGCTGATAAGGTCTTGGATGTGAAGTGGTCTTGAGATTAAGCTTCTGAACCATCTCTTCACTGGCTGCATTAGTACAGCTTCCTCCATCAACGATCAAGGTGCAGACCTTGTCTTGAACCATACACCTGGTGTGAAATAGGTTCTCACGCTGACCTCTATCATCTGGGTGTATCTGAACACTTAAAGCTCTGCGTGCCACTAGCATCTCTCCCATGACTGCGGTTTCTCCTTCCTGATCTAGTTCAGGCTCTGGTTCACTTTCTGAACTATCTACAAGCACAATTTCTCCTCCTTCTTGAAGAAGAAACATCTTCTTGTTAGGACAGTCTCTCGAGTAATGCCCCATTCCTTGGCACTTGAAACACCTGATATGACTTGTAGAGGTGCTACTCTTGGGCTTGTAATCGATTTTAACTTCCTCTTTGACGGTGGCTGTCGCGGGTTTACTATCCTTGGTGAAGGCGGGTTTGCTGAACTCTCTTGGCTTAGACATATTAGGCGTAAATGCTGTTCTCAGCCCCTTTCTCTTGGTCTGTGATTCAATCAGCTCTGCCTTATGTACCATTTCCTGAACATCTTCATAGTTCTGCAACTCTACCTTGTCTTGAATCTCTCTGTTTAAACCTCCAAGAAACCTTGACATAACCATGTCTTCACTTTCTCTTAGATCAGCCCTGATCATAAGCGTTTCCAGCTCTTGATAGTAGTCTCTAACAGACTTAGTACCTTGGACCAGATACCAGGGCTTGCCTTGGCCGTAGCTCTTTGGTAGTGTGTGGGTACAAACTTCTTCCTCATTTGCGTGACTAACTGTTCCCATGTAGTGATAGCAGGCTCTCTCTATCGATGTCTAGTAAGTCCTAGCTGCTCCCACCACAACAAAGCATAGCCATTGAATTCAGATATGGCTATCTTCACCTTGTTCAACTCATAAGTACCCTGAATTAGACTCCATCTTCCTTTCCCAGTCTAGATAAGTCTCTGGATCATTGGTACCATGGAAAGAAGGATATTGAATCTTGAGATGATTCAGCTGCTGC
>NW_006238923.1:13951003-13951683 GCF_000375325.1 Capsella rubella
CACGACTTGCAGACCTAATGTAGAGCAGAACAACACAAACTCGAAAAATACCAAACCCTATAGCTAACGACTCGAAATAACTAAACCCTAATTGCAGTTTAATTTTGAATCAACACAAAACTAACTCCTAAACGACCTAGACACAAACGCTCAAACAAAAACTAAACCCTATTCGATCTAGACACAAAACAAATTCAACAAAACTCAAAACAAACCCTAAACTAAACAAACGAAATTAAGCAAGAGATTAGGGTTCTTAGAATCGCTTAGCCTTGGCACAGAGTTGGCTCTGATACCACATAATATGATTTCCCTAGGATAGAACTCCGATGAAGGCTGAAGATAGGTGATAGGCGACGTGAGTTTGTTGATGATGATGGGCGATGAACGTGAGTGATGATATGAGAAGATTGAATGATGAAACAATGGTTTGATGGAGATAGATGTTTAGGTGGTTGTATGGATTGTAACAATGAAGAGTTTCTGAATCACAAAGTGTATAGAAACCCGGAAATCTAGAACGCATTCAAGAATTCGAATTGAGAGAAAAAGTGTGACAATACTTGTTCATACAACTTCTTCGCTAAAGAGAAAAGAGGCGTAGCTTTGGGTTTTAAATACCCTAGGGCACGACACTCCAAACAACAAGAAGTTCAAAACCAAAACAACAAGACGTTTTA
>NW_006238923.1:13951924-13952299 GCF_000375325.1 Capsella rubella
AGTACTCATCACCGGGTGAAGTCTTCAGGTTAGATATGTTGAAGACTTGGATCCTTGGTAGGTTGAATGACCCGTCAGCTATGAATGCGTGTGCTTCCTTGGCCATCTCCTTAGCTCTTGAACGAGTGATCCTTCCCACCTTCTCCGGTTTCTTTGTAGCCTCTTGCTCCGTGCTAGCCACGATCATATAAAAAGACTTGTTGAAATTTGGTCTCAAATGGGATAAGAACACAAAACCATTGCTTTGAGGCAGTGAATGGCTTGTATAAAGTTATTTTGGGTTAGAATATGTTATAATACAAGGAATTTGATTGATTACAATTGCTAGAAATGCATGAAGATTTTTTAGAAGTGAGACCAAAATATCTTGGAATT
>NW_006238923.1:13952399-13953981 GCF_000375325.1 Capsella rubella
ATCTCTCGATCCAACCCGTTTCCAAGTCATCCACTTCAGCCCATTTAAAGGGCCCAATCCGTAGAAGAAGTGGTGAAAAGAAGGAAGTCTAGATCCTTCTCTTGTTACCGTTGGGAGCTCGCAAGTGGAGAAGTCACATGTTCTCTTTAAGCTCCATTACCAAAGACATGTCGCTTTCTTGATATTGACTTGTATAGCATCTAGGGTTTTCTCATTCTTTGTGTAGTTTTGACTATAAGTAGTCTTGTATTATGTTCTAAATCAAGTAAGTAGAGTTTTTACACTCTCTCTTCTATTCTCTCTCACTTTTACAAACCGCAATCTCACTTCTCCTCCTTTGTTCGATCCAAATCTTCTAATCTCTCTATTCTCTCGATCTTTTACTTCAAATCTTACACCATTCACTGCCTCAAAGCAATTGTTTTGGGTTCTTATCCCATTTGAGACCAAATATCAACAAGTCTTTCTTCTCACTTCTAAACATTCTTCATGTATCTCTAGCACTTGTAATCAATCAAATTCATTGTATTATAACATATTCTAACCCAAAATAACTTAATCCAAGCCATTCACTGCCTCAAAGCAATTGTTTTGGGTTCTTATCCCATTTGGGACCAAATATCAACAAGTCTTTCTTCTTACTTTTAAACATTCTTCATGCATCTCTAGCACTTGTAATCAATCAAATTCATTGTATTATAACATATTCTAACCAAAAATAAATTTATACAAGCCATTCACTTCCTCAAAGTAATGGTTTTGGGTTCTTATCCCATTTGTGACCAAATATGAACAAGTCTTTCTTCTCACTTCTTAACATTTTTCATGTATCTCTAGCACTTGTAATCAATAGCACCTGTAATCAATCAAATTCATTGTATTATTACATATTCTAACCCAAAATAACTTAATCCAAGCCATTCACTGCCTCAAAGCAATGGTTTTGGGTTCTTATCCCATTTGTGACCAAATATCAACAAGTCTTTCTTCTCACTTTTAAACATTTTTCATGCATCTCTAGCACTTGTAATCAATCAAATTCATTGTATTATAACATATTCTAACCAAAAATAACTTTATCCAAGCCATTCACTGCCTCAAAGCAATGGTTTTGGGTTCTTATCCCATTTGTGACCAAATATCAACAAGTCTTTCTTGTCACTTTTAAACATTCTTCATGCATCTCTAGCACTTGTAATCAATCAAATTCATTGTATTATAACATATTCTAACCCAAAATAACTTAATCCAAGCCATTCACTGCCTCAAAGCAATGGTTTTGGGTTCTTATCCCATTTGGGACCAAATATCAACAAGTCTTTCTTCTCACTTTTAAACATTCTTCATGCATCTCTAGCACTTGTAATCAATCAAATTCATTGTATTATAACATATTCTAACCCAAAATAACTTTATACACACCATTCACTGCCTCAAAGCAATGGTTTTGGGTTCTTATCCCATTTATGACCAAATATCAACAAGTCTTTCTTCTCACTTTTAAACATTCTTCATGCATCTCTAGCACTTGTAATCAATCAAATTCATTGTATTATAACATATTCTAACCCAAAATAACTTT
>NW_006238923.1:13954164-13955056 GCF_000375325.1 Capsella rubella
GCCTCAAAGCAATGGTTTTGGGTTCTTATCCCATTTGGGACCAAATATCAACAAGCCTTTCTTCTCACTTTTAAACATTCTTCATGCATCTATAGCACTTATAATCAATCAAATTCATTGTATTATAACATATTCTAACCCAAAATAACTTTATACAAGTCATTCACTGCCTCAAAGCAATGGTTTTGGGTTCTTATCCCATTTGTGACCGTATATCAACAAGTCTTTCTTCTCACTTTTAAACATTCTTCATGCATCTCTAGCACTTGTAATCAATCAAATTCATTGTATTATAACATCTTCTAACCCAAAATAACTTTATACAAGCCATGCACTGCCTCAAAGCAAAGGTTTTGGGTTCTTATCCGATTTGGGACCAAATATCAACAAGCCTTTCTTCTCACTTTTAAACATTCTTCATGTGAGATTTCAAGAATAAGATCGAGTATAATTAGATTTAGGGTTGAATGAAAGAGAGAGAAATGAGATTAGTAGAGATTGCGAGTTTAGAGATTGTGAAGAAAGAGAGAACTTCTCATTTCATACTCGAAAAAGAACTATGCTTACAATCTATTTTAAAGACTAGACAAAGAGAATAAAATACACACAAATATACAAGATATTTTGCTTCCCACTTGGAGATGAAAGCGACGTGAGCTCGAGGTTGTTTCCTTAGCACAACATGTGACTTCTTCTTGTCTCGAGCTCCAACGGTCATATTGGAAGGATCTAGGCCTCCATTCTTCTAGGGCGAACTTGAGGTGAGTTACTAACGGGCCTTAAGAGATGAACCGATGTATTAGGGATGAATGGGCTTGGCCTTGAGGAATGGTCGTACGGACGACCGGTTGTACGGACGAGCGGATTCACTTGGTCGAGACATGAACGTATG
>NW_006238923.1:13955160-13956877 GCF_000375325.1 Capsella rubella
CATTAAAAACCTTAGCATAGAAAACCACTTGGGATAAAACTATGCATAAGGGAAAAAGAGTGTGGGAGTCATGGTTTAGTGAGGTCCATGAGTCCAAGTTTCGAGTGTATATACTCACACACTTGAGGGCTTGCTGCCTTGGTGAAGATGTCGGCCAATTGTTCCGAGCTCTCGGTGTAGCAAGGTAGAATTACACCAAGTCCTACTTGTTCTCTTACTTTGTGGCAATCAATCTCGATATGCTTTGTTCTCTCGTGAAACACCGAATTTGAAGCTATGCGGATTGCAGCTTCATTGTCACAATGCATGGTGATTGGCTTTGTTGACTCCACTCCCAAGTCTTTAAGAAGTGCCTTAAGCCACATCAGTTCGGTAGTAAGCTTCCTCATTGCCCGGTACTCGGATTCAGCACTAGAGAGTGTGACCACCTTTTGTTTCTTGCTTTTCCAAGTCACCAAGTTTCCTCCAATGAAGGTACAATAACCGGTTGTTGAGCGTCTATCTCCATGATCACCAGCATAGTCCGCATCACAATAGCCTATCAACTCCGTACTCTTGTTGCAACCCATCCATATGCCTTGTCCCGGAGCTCCTTTAAGGTATTTGAGAATTCGGCTCACCATGTTCCAATGATGCACCTTGGGAGCTTGCATATGTTGGCTCACCTGATTCACCGCATAACAAATGTCAGGTCGAGTGATTGTTAAGTAGATAAGCTTACCTACTAGTCGACGGTATTGTGAGGCATCTTCATAAGGAGCTTCTTCTTGCTCCCCCTCTCGGATAACTTGGAAATCAACTTCAAGTGGTGATGCAACCGGTCTTGAACCTAGTTTACCTACTTCATTCAAAAGATCAAGAGTGTATTTTCTTTGTGATAAGAAGAGACCTTCCTTTGATCTACAAACTTCTATCCCAAGAAAATACTTTAGTTCACCTAGATCTTTAATATCAAAGACTGATTTTAAAAATAGCTTAGTATCTTGAATCCCTACCTTGTCATTCCCGGAGATGATAATATCATCCACATAAACAAGAATGACAACAATACCTCTTTGGCTTTGTGATGTGAATAGGGTATGATCAGCCTCGGATCGCTTGAAATCTTTGTCCATCAAGGTGGTGCTCAACTTGTGATACCAAGCTCTCGGTGATTGTTTTAGGCCATAGATAGCTTTGTTGAGTTTGAACACTTTTCCCGGTGAGATGGTGTCTTCTAGGCCCGGTGGTGGTCTCATGTAAACTTCATCTTCGAGTTCACCTTGAAGAAACGCATTCTTGACATCCATTTGCCATAGTTCCCATTCAAGATTCACGGCTAGGGACAATACAACCCGGACGGTATGGAGCTTGGCTACCGGTGCGAAGGTGTCAAGATAATCTTCTCCATAGGTTTGTGTAAACCCTCTTGCAACAAGCCTAGCTTTGTAGCGTTCAATCCCCCCATCACTCTTGTACTTTATAGTGAATATCCACTTGGATGTGACCGCTTTCTTTCCCTTGGGGAGAGTAACTTCATTCCATGTGTTGTTTTGTTCCATGGCTTTGGTTTCTTCTTTAACCGCTTCTCTCCACTCCTTGTGCTCTTTAGCCTCTTCATAGCTTTGTGGAATCCATTGTGAGTCCACTTGGGTAATGTAGGCTTGGTGTTCCAAGGGAAAGTGTGCAAGAGTGCATACGGCTTGTATGGGATGAGCGACGGCCATGTTGTTGTAGT
>NW_006238923.1:13956977-13957375 GCF_000375325.1 Capsella rubella
TCCAATTGGATGGGTTAGACTTGATCCGTTCACTTCTTCTTAGTTCAATGACTTCACCTTGTGGTTGTTCACCTTGTTCCATAGAACTTTGTCCCTCTTGACTTGAACTAGCTTCTTGTTGTAGTGAGTTTAAACCCTCTTCTCCTTGACCATAGTCTTGATCATCATTGTTCTCTTCGGATAGGTTCTCATCTTCTTGTTCTTGTGGGTCATGCATCTCATTTCCTTGGTCTTGATCCGTAGTCTCCGATGTTGGTGGCGGTGAAGGTGATTCATTTGACTCTCGAGAATTCTCGACCCCAAGTTTTTCTAAGATGGCTCGAAGATTGTTGGCACGATCGGATGGAGAGTGAGATAAGTCTTTTAATTCTTCCCAATTCTTCTTTTCATAGTACCCA
>NW_006238923.1:13957475-13957957 GCF_000375325.1 Capsella rubella
ACACGTAAGTGATTAATATTAGGTTTAGCTTTGTGAAGAACTTCAAAGGGTGAGAGATCGCTTAGTATTTTTGTAGGTGTGCGGTTGATCAAGTAGCAAGCTGCAACGACCGCGTCTCCCCAAAATGATTTTGGTACATTGGTGTGGAACATCATTGATCTTGCCACTTCCATGAGGTGCCTATTCTTTCTCTCGGCTACGCCATTTTGTTGAGGGGTATATGGACAACTTGTTTGTTGAATGATGCCATGTTTGGTTAAGTGTTGTTTGAAGGCATGACTTGTATACTCCCCACCATTATCCGACCTTAAAATCTTAATCTTGGCATTATAGTGGTTAGTCACATAAGTTTGAAAGTTCATAAAAGCTTCAAGAACACGATCTTTAGAAGGAAGCAAGGTTAACCAAGTGTATTTAGATTTTTCATCAATGAAGGTAACATAATATTTTGGTTTTCCCTAGACATGCAAGGTGAAGTCCAC
>NW_006238923.1:13958300-13960031 GCF_000375325.1 Capsella rubella
GAAAATTTAGATCTTTAGTAGCTTTTCTAACCGATACTAAATTGGATGCAAAATTAGGCATATAGAAAGCTTTAGTATCCTTGTTAAACAACTTTAAAGTTCCAATTCCTTTAACCGGTACCTTGTCTCCATTAGCAATAGTAACATTTCCTAAAGCCGGTTCTATATCACTTATTAACTTAGAATCGCTAATCATGTGATGAGAAGCTCCGGAATCAACTATAAGAGGCTTAATGGAAGTAAGGGCAAGGTTAACATTACCGGATGACTCCTTGAGGGCCTTAATGAGAGCATCAAGGTCACACTTCCTTACAACGTCCGATGATGCAGCGAGCGCCGCTCCTTGGGTCTCCACGGCTTGATGGTTGTTGTTGTTGTCCGGGTGAGTCACTTCACCGGATGCACAAGCTTGGTTAGCCCTTGGGTCGCGGTTGTCATCTCTCGGACGAAGATGGGGATGAAGCACCCAACACTTCTCTTTGTTGTGACCGGATCTTTTGCAATGATGGCAAAATGGTCGCTTGTTGTTGGAGCTATTGTTGTTGTTGTTGCGGTAGTAGCTCTTGTTAGCCGTGGCTACTTCACTTTGGTTGGCGGTGATAAGTTCACCTTTGCCCCCAAATAGCCTGATAGACCCATGTTCTCTTTGAACTTGAGAGCACACGTCGTCAAGACTAGGAAGCTTGTCCGACCGGAGAATGTGCTTGATGAGGTCGTTGTACGACGAGTTGAGAGTCAAGAGAAGTCCAAAGACTTTGTCTTGTTCTCTTCTTTCATTGATGACCGCGGGGTCAACCGAGCTAGGTCTAAGCATCTCAAGCTCAGCCCAAAGAGAGCGAAATTTCCCAAAGTGTTTGGTGAACTCCATGTCTTCTTGGCTGAGGTTGTTGATGGCTCTTTTGACTTCGAAAACCCGGTTAAGATTGGTGACATTCCCAAAGACATTTTTGAGAGTGTCCCACAACTCCTTAGCGGTTTCACAATAAGAATAAGCTTCAAGGATTGGAGCTTCGAGGGAGTTTTGGATGAGAGCAAGAACATTTTGGTCCTCTTGGAACCACTTCTCTTCATCAACGGAGGCGACCTCCTTCTTCCCTTCGGTTGGAGTTTCACTCTTTTCGATGTGACTCCAAAGACCACGGCCACACAAGGCCGTCTTTGTGGTTCTTGCCCACAATAAGTAGTTACTCCCCTTGAGAGTAACCGGAACCACCAAGGATTTGAGACCTTCCATGATGGAGAAGATGAGCTAAGAGATTATTATCCAACGGTTCAAAGCTTTGTCCAACGGTTAAAAGAAAACCGAAGAACAAGAAGATGATGAAGATGAGTTTAAGCGAGAGAGCGAAAGAGATTTGAGATTTAAACGGTGATTAAGAGCAACCTGGCTCTGATACCATGTGAGATTTCAAGAATAAGATCGAGTATAATGAGATTTAGGGTTGAATGAAAGAGAGAAATGAGATTAGTAGAGATTGCGAGTTTTGAGATTGTGAAGAAAGAGAGAACTTCTCATTTCATACCCGAAAAAGAACTATGCTTACAATCTATTTAAAGACAAGACAAAGAGAATAAAATACACACAAATATACAAGATATTTTGCTTCCCACTTGGTCAAGAAAGCGACGTGAGCTAGGAGAAGACTCTCCTTAAGTGAACATGTGATCTCTTCTTGTTTTATGCTCCAACGGTCATATTGCAAGGATCTAGGACTTCCTTCTCCTAGAGCG
>NW_006238923.1:13960250-13961166 GCF_000375325.1 Capsella rubella
TCAAGAATTTGAAGATTGAGCTTGACATATGGAACACCCACCTCATTAAAAACCTTAGCATAGAAAACCACTTGGGATAAAACTATGCATAAGGGAAAAAGAGTGTGGGAGTCATGGTTTAGTGAGATCCATGAGTCCAAGTTTCGAGTGTATATACTCACACACTTGAGGGCTTGCTGCCTTGGTGAAGATGTCGGCCAATTGTTCCGAGCTCTCGGTGTAGCAAGGTAGGATGACACCAAGTCCTACTTGTTCTCGTACTTTGTGGCAATCAATCTCGATATGCTTTGTTCTCTCGTGAAACACCGAATTTGAAGCTATGTGGATTGCAGCTTCATTGTCACAATGCATTGTGATTGGCTTCGTTGACTCCACTCCTAAGTCTTTAAGAAGTGCTTTAAGCCACATCAACTCGGTAGTAAGCTTCCTCATTGCCCGGTACTCGGATTCGGCACTAGAGAGTGAGACCACCTTTTGTTTCTTGCTTTTCCAAGTCACCAAGTTTCCTCCAATGAAGGTGCAATAACCGGTTGTTGAGCGTCTATCTCCATGATCACCGGCATAATCCGCATCACAATAGCCTATCAACTCCGTATTTTTATTGCAACCCATCCATATGCCTTGTCCCGGAGCTCCTTTAAGGTATTTGAGAATTCGGCTCACCATGTTCCAATGATGCACCTTGGGAGCTTGCATATGTTGGCTCACCTGATTCACCGCATAACAAATGTCAGGTCGAGTGATTGTTAAGTAGATAAGCTTACCTACTAGTCGACGGTATTGTGAGGCATCTTCATAAGGAGCTTCTTCTTGCTCCCCCTCTCGGATAACTTGGAAATCAACTTCAAGTGGTGATGCAACCGGTCTTGAACCTAGTTTACCTACTTCATTCAAAAGATCAAGAGTGTATTTTCTT
>NW_006238923.1:13961266-13962629 GCF_000375325.1 Capsella rubella
AAAATACTTTAGTTCACCTAGATCTTTAATATCAAAGACTGATTTTAAAAATAGCTTAGTATCTTGAATCCCTACCTTGTCATTCCCGGAGATGATAATATCATCCACATAAACAAGAATGACAACAATACCTCTTTGGCTTTGTGATGTGAATAGGGTATGATCAGCCTCGGATCTCTTGAAATCTTTGTCCATTAAGGTGGTGCTCAACTTGTGATACCAAGCTCTCGGTGATTGTTTTAGACCATAGATAGCTTTGTTGAGTTTGAACACTTTTCCCGGTGAGATGGTGTCTTCTAGGCCCGGTGGTGGTCTCATGTAAACTTCATCTTCGAGTTCTCCTTGAAGAAACGCATTCTTGACGTCCATTTGCCATAGTTCCCATTCAAGATTCACGGCTAGGGACAATACAACCCGGACGGTATGGAGCTTGGCTACCGGTGCGAAGGTGTCAAGATAATCTTCTCCATAGGTTTGTGTAAACCCTCTTGCAACAAGCCTAGCTTTGTAGCGTTCAATCCCCCCATCACTCTTGTACTTTATAGTGAATATCCACTTGGATGTGACCGCTTTCTTTCCCTTGGGGAGAGTAACTTCATTCCATGTGTTGTTTTGTTCCATGGCTTTGGTTTCTTCTTTAACCGCTTCTCTCCACTCCTTGTGCTCTTTAGCCTCTTCATAGCTTTGTGGAATCCATTGTGAGTCCACTTGGGTAATGTAGGCTTGGTGTTCCAAGGGAAAGTGTGCAAGAGTGCATACGGCTTGTATGGGATGAGCGACGGCCATATTGTTGTAGTAAACCCTTGTTTTCTTCCAATTGGATGGGTTAGACTTGATCCGTTCACTTCTTCTTAGTTCAATGACTTCACCTTGTGGGTGTTCATCTTGTTCCATAGAACTTTGTCCCTCTTGACTTGAACTAGCTTCTTGTTGTAGTGAATTTAAACCCTCTTCTCCTTGACCATAGTCTTGATCATCATTGTTCTCTTCGGAAAGGTTCTCATCTTCTTGTTCTTGTGGGTCATGCATCTCATTTTCTTGGTCTTGATCCGTAGTCTCCGATGTTGGTGGCGGTGAAGGTGATTCATTTGACTCTCGAGAATTCTCGACCCCAAGTTTTTCTAAGATGGCTCGAAGATTGTTGGCACGATCGGATGGAGAGTGAGATAAGTCTTTTAATTCTTCCCAATTCTTCTTTTCATAGTATCCATTTGCTTCAATGAACTTAACATCCCTCGAAACATGAACTCGCCTAGTTTCCGGATCATAGCACTTGTAGCCCTTTTGTGTTGGTGAGTACCCGATCAACATACACTTGGTGCTTTTGGCTTCCAACTTGTTGCGAAGTTCACCTGGTTTTAAC
>NW_006238923.1:13962729-13962949 GCF_000375325.1 Capsella rubella
CACACCCAAACACACGTAAGTGATTAATATTAGGTTTAGCTTTGTGAAGAACTTCAAAGGGTGAGAGATCGCTTAGTATTTTTGTAGGTGTGCGGTTGATCAAGTAGCAAGCTGCAACAACCGCGTCTCCCCAAAATGATTTTGGTACATTGGTATGGAACATCATTGATCTTGCCACTTCCATGAGGTGCCTATTCTTTCTCTCGGCTACACCATTTTG
>NW_006238923.1:13963164-13964942 GCF_000375325.1 Capsella rubella
CATCAATGAAGGTAACATAATATTTTGGTTTTCCCTAGACATGCAAGGTGAAGTCCACACATCCGAATGAATCAAATCAAAGCAATTTTCATAAATAGTACTAGACTTGGGAAAAACAGATTTGCAATGCTTGCCAAGAATACATGCTTCACATTCATCATTTTTAAAAGAAACATTAGGCAACATTAAACTTAAAGCACGAGTATGAGGATGACCAAGTCTAGCATGCCAAATAGCACTATTCGCACTAACAACAATAGAACTAAAACAAGATGAAGAAGAAGAGGTAGATAGGTCGGTATTTTTAAGAACATAGAGGTCATCTTTGGTCTTGCCTTGGCCAAGAAGCTTACTTGTCTTAATATCCTGAAAATAAACATCATTAGGTCCAAAGATAACATGACAATTTAGATCTTTAGTAGCTTTTCTAACCGATACTAAATTGGATGCAAAATTAGGCATATAGAAAGCTTTAGTATCCTTGTTAAACAACTTTAGAGTTCCAGTTCCTTTAACCGGTACCTTGTCTCCATTAGCAATAGTAACATTTCCTAAAGCCGGTTCTATATCACTTATTAACTTAGAATCGCTAATCATGTGATGAGAAGCTCCGGAATCAACTATAAGAGGCTTAATGGAAGTAAGGGCAAGGTTAACATTACCGGATGACTCCTTGAGGGCCTTAATGAGAGCATCAAGGTCACACTTCCTTACAACGTCCGATGATGCAGCGAGCGCCGCTCCTTGGGTCTCCACGGCTTGATGGTTGTTGTTGTTGTCCGGGTGAGTCACTTCACCGGATGCACAAGCTTGGTTAGCCCTTGGGTCGCGGTTGTCATCTCTCGGACGAAGATGGGGATGAAGCACCCAACACTTCTCTTTGTTGTGACCGGATCTTTTGCAATGATGGCAAAATGGTCGCTTGTTGTTGGAGCTATTGTTGTTGTTGTTGCGGTAGTAGCTCTTGTTAGCCGTGGCTACTTCACTTTGGTTGGCGGTGATAAGTTCACCTTTGCCCCCAAATAGCCCGATAGACCCATGTTCTCTTTGAACTTGAGAGCACACGTCGTCAAGACTAGGAAGCTTGTCCGACCGGAGAATGTGCTTGATGAGGTCGTTGTACGACGAGTTGAGAGTCAAGAGAAGTCCAAAGACTTTGTCTTGTTCTCTTCTTTCATTGATGACCGCGGGGTCAACCGAGCTAGGTCTAAGCATCTCAAGCTCAGCCCAAAGAGAGCGAAATTTCCCAAAGTGTTTGGTGAACTCCATGTCTTCTTGGCTGAGGTTGTTGATGGCTCTTTTGACTTCGAAAACCCGGTTAAGATTGGTGACATTCCCAAAGACATTTTTGAGAGTGTCCCACAACTCCTTAGCGGTTTCACAATAAGAATAAGCTTCAAGGATTGGAGCTTCGAGGGAGTTTTGGATGAGAGCAAGAACATTTTGGTCCTCTTGGAACCACTTCTCTTCATCAACGGAGGCGACCTCCTTCTTCCCTTCGGTTGGAGTTTCACACTTTTCGATGTGACTCCAAAGACCACGGCCACACAAGGCCGTCTTTGTGGTTCTTGCCCACAATAAGTAGTTACTCCCCTTGAGAGTAACCGGAACCACCAAGGATTTGAGACCTTCCATGGTAGAGAAGATGAGCTAAGAGATTATTATCCAACGGTTAAAAGCTTTGTCCAACGGTTAAAAGAAAACCGAAGAACAAGAAGATGAAGATGAGTTTAAGCGAGAGAGCGAGAGAGATTTGAGATTTAAACGGTGATTAAGAG
>NW_006238923.1:13966201-13966605 GCF_000375325.1 Capsella rubella
ATTGCTTTCGAGGCAGTGAATGGCTTGTATAAAGTTAGTTTTGGGTTAGAATATGTTATAATACAATGTAATTTGATTGATTACAAGTGCTAGAGATGTATGAAGAATGTTTAAAAGTGAGAAGAAAGACTTGTTGATATTTGGTCACAAATGGGATAAGAACCCAAAACCATTGCTTTGAGGCAGTGAATGGCTTGTATAACGTTATTTTGGGTTAGAATATGTTATAATACAATGAATTTGATTGATTACAAGTGCTAGCGATGTATGAAGAATGTTTAGAAGTGAGAGAAAGACTTGTGGATATTTGGTCCCAAATAGGATAAGAACCCAAAACCATTGCTTTGAGGCAGTGAATGGCTTGTATAAAGTTATTTTGGTTTAGAATATGTTATAATACAATG
>NW_006238923.1:13966879-13967429 GCF_000375325.1 Capsella rubella
TTTGAGGCAGTGAATGGCTTGTGTAAAGTTATTTGGGTTAGAATATGTTATAATACAATGAATTTGATTGATTACAAGTGCTAGAGATACATGAAGAATGTTAAGAAGTGAGAAGAAAGACCTATTCATATTTGGTCCCAAATGAGATAAGAACCCAAAACCATTGCTTTGAGGCAGTGAATGGGTTGTATAAAGTTATTTTGGGTTAGAATATGTTATAATACAATGAATTTGATTGATTACAAGTGCTAGAGATGCATGAAGAATGTTTCAAAGTGAAAAGAAAAACTTGTTGATATTTGGTCCCAAATGGGATAAGAACCCAAAACCATTGCTTTGAGGCAGTGAATGGCTTGTGTAACGTTATTTTGGGTTAGAATATGTTATAATACAATGAATTTGATTGATTATAAGTGCTAGAGATGCATGAAGAATGTTTAAAAGTGAGAAGAAAGATTTGTTGATATTTGGTCCCAAATGGGATAAGAACCCAAAACCATTGCTTTGAAGCAGTGAATGGCTTGTATAAAGTTATATTGGGTTAGAATAT
>NW_006238923.1:13968664-13969513 GCF_000375325.1 Capsella rubella
TTAGAAGTGAGAAGAAAGGCTTGTTGATATTTGGTCCCAAATGGGATAAGAACCCAAAACCATTGCTTTGAGGCAGTGAATTGCTTGTATAAATTTATTTTGGGTTAGAATATGTTATAATACAATGAATTTGATTGATTACAAGTGCTAGAGATGCATGAAGAAGGTTTAAAAGTGAGAAGAAAGACTTGTTGATATTTGGTCACAAATGGGATGAGAACCCAAAACCATTGCTTTGAGGCAGTGAATGGCTTGTATAAAGTTATTTTGGGTTATAATATGTTGTAATACAATGAATTTGATTGATTACAAGTGCTAGAGATGCATGAAGAATGTTTAAAAGTTAGTAGAAAGACTTGTTGATATTTGGTCTCAAATGGGATGAGAACCCAAAACCATTGCTTTGAGGCAGTGAATGGCTTGTATAAAGTTATTTTGGGTTAGAATATGTTACAATACAATGAATTTGATTGATTACAAGTGCTAGAGATGCATGAAGAATGTTTCAAAGTGAGAAGAAAGACTTGTTGTTATTTGGTCCCAAATGGGATAAGAACCAAAAACCATTGCTTTGAGGCAGTGAATGGCTTGTATAAAGTTATTTTGGGTTAGAATATGTTATAATACAATGAATTTAATTGATTACAAGTGCTAGAGATACATGAAGAATGTTTAAAAGTGAGAAGAAAGACTTGTTGATATTTGGTCATAAATGGGATAAGAACCCAAAACCATTGCTTTGAGGCAGTGAATGGCTTCTATAAAGTTATTTTGGGTTAGAATATGCTATAATACAATGAATTTGATTGATTACAAGTGCTAGAGATGCATGAAGAATGTTTAAAAGTG
>NW_006238923.1:13969613-13970735 GCF_000375325.1 Capsella rubella
CAATGATTTTGATTGATTACAAGTGCTAGAGATGCATGAAGAGTGTTTAGAAGTGTGGAGGAAGACATGTTGAAATTTGGTCCCAATGGGCTAAGAACTCGGAAACATTGCGCTGAACCACTAAATGGTATGTCTAGTGTTGTTTGAGGTTAGAATATGTTTGAATACAATGAATTTGATGGATTAAAAGTGCTAGATATGCATGAAGTGTGTTTAGAAGTGTGTAGAAAAAACTTGCTAAAGTTTGGTCGCGAAATGGGCCAAGAACCCACAAATATTGCTTTGAAGCATTAAATGGCTTGTCTAGTGTTTTCTGGGATTAGAATATGTGAGAATAGAATAATTTTGATTGATTACAAGTGATAGAGATGCATGAAAAGTGTTTAGAAGTGTGGAGGAAGACTTGTTGAAATATGGTCCCAATGGGCTAAGAACCCGGAAACATTGAGCTGACCCAATAAATGGTATGTCTAGTGTTTTTTGAGGTTAGAATATGTTGGAATACAATGAATTTGATGGATTTCAAGTTCAAGATATGCATGAAGGGTGTTTAGAAGTGTGTAGAAAAACTTGCTGAAATTTGGTCCGAAATGGGCTAAGAACACACAAACATTGCTTTGAAGCATTAAATGGTTGTCTAGTGTTATTTGGGGTTACAATATGGTTGAATACAATGAATTTGATTTATTACAAGTGCTATAGATGCATGAAGAGTGTTTAGATGTGTGGAAAAAGACTTGTTGAAATTTGGTCCCAAATGGGCTAAGAACTCAGAAACATTGTGTTGAACCACTAAATGGCATGTCTAGTGTTAATTGGGGTTAAAATATGTTAGAATACAATGTATTTGATTGATTAAAAGTGCTAGAGATGCATGAGGAGTGTTTAAAAGTGTTTAGAAAAACTTGCTAAAATTTGGTCCGAAATGGGGTAAGAACCCACAAACATTGGTTTAAAGGATTAAATGGCTTGTCTAGTGTTTTTTGGGGTAAAACTATGTCAGAATACAATGATTTTGATTGATTACAAGTGATAGAGATGCATGAAGATTGTTTAGAAGTGTGGAGGAAGACATGTTGAAATTTGGTCCCAATGGGCTAAGAACTCGGAAGCATTGCGCTG
>NW_006238923.1:13970835-13972152 GCF_000375325.1 Capsella rubella
CTAAATGGTATGTCTAGTGTTGTTTGAGGTTAGAATATGTTTGAATACAATGAATTTGATGGATTAAAAGTGCTAGATATTCATGAAGGGTGTTTAGAAGTGTGTAGAAAAACTTGCTGAAATTTCGTCCGAAATGGGCTAAGAACCCACAAACATTGCTTTGAAGCATTAAATGGCTTGTCTAGTGTTATTTGGGATTACAATATGTTTGAATACAATGAATTTGATTTATTACAAGTGCTATAGATGCATGAAGAGTGTTTAGATGTGTGGAAAAAGACTTGTTGAAATTTGGTCACAAATGGGCTAAGAACTCAGAAACATTGCGTTGAACCACTAAATGGCATGTCTAGTGTTATTTGGGGTTAAAATATGTTAGAATACAATGTATTTGATTGATTAAAAGTGCTAGAGATGCATGAGGAGTGTTTAAAAGTGTTTAGAAAAACTTGCTAAAATTTGGTCCGAAATGGGGTAAGAACCCACAAACATTGGTTTAAAGGATTAAATGCCTTGTCTAGTGTTTTTTGGGGTAAAACTATGTTAGAATACAATGAATTTGACTGATTACAAGTGCTAGAGATGCATGAAGAGTGTTAGATGTATGAAGAAAGACTTGTTGAAATTTGGTCCCAAATGGGCTAAGAACTCAGAAAAATTGCGTTGAACCACTAAATGGCATGTCTAGTGTTATTTGGGGTTAGAATATGTTAGAATACAATGTATTTGATTGATTAAAAGTGCTAGAGATGCATGAGGAGTGTTTAAAAGTGTTTAGAAAAACTTGCTGAAATTTGGTCTGAAATGGGCTAAGAACCCAAATACATTGGTTTAAAGGATTAAATGGCTTGTCTAGTGTTTTTTGGGGTAAAACTATGTTAGAATACAATGATTTTGATTGATTACAAGTGCTAGAGATGCATGTAGAGTGTTTACAAGTGTGGAGGAAGACATGTTGAAATTTGGTCCCAATGGGCTAAGAACTCGGAAACTTTGCCCTGAACCACTAAATGGTATCTCTAGTGTTGTTTGAGGTTAGAATATGTTTGAATACAATGAATTTGATGGATTAAAAGTGCTAGATATTCATGAAGGGTGTTTAGAAGTGTGTAGAAAAACTTTCTGAAATTTGGTCCGAAATGGGCTAAGAACCCACAAACATTGCTTTGAAGCATTAAATGGCTTGTCTAGTGTTATTTGGGGTTACAATATGTTTGAATACAATGAATTTGATTTATTACAAGTGCTATAGATGCATGAAGAGTGTTTAGATGTGTGGAAAAAGACTTGTTGAAATTTGGTCCCAAATGGGCTAAG
>NW_006238923.1:13972786-13974440 GCF_000375325.1 Capsella rubella
AAAGACTTGTTGAAATTTGGTCCCAAATGGGCTAAGAACTCAGAAAAATTGCGTTGAACCACTAAATGGCATGTCTAATGTTATTTGGGGTTAGAATATGTTAGAATACAATGTATTTGATTGATTAAAAGTGCTAGAGATGCATGAGGAGTGTTTAAAAGTGTTTAGAAAAACTTGCTGAAATTTGGTCTGAAATGGGCTAAGAACCCACATACATTGGTTTAAAGGATTAAATGGCTTGTTTAGTGTTTTTTGGGGTAAAACTATGTTATAATACAATGATTTTGATTGATTACAACTGCTAGAGATACATGTAGAGTGTTTAGAAGTGTGGAGGAAGACATGTTGAAATTTGGTCCCTATGGGCTAAGAACTCGGAAACATTGCGTTGAACAACTAAATGGTATGTCTAGTGTTGTTTGAGGTTAGAATATGTTTGAATACAATGAATTTGATGGATTAAAAGTGCTAGATATATATGAAGGGTGTTTAGAAGTGTGTAGAAAAAACTTGCTAAAGTTTGGTCCGAAATGGGCCAAGAACCCACAAATATTGCATTGAAGCATTAAATGGCTTGTCTAGTGTTTTCTGGGATTAGAATATGTAAGAATACAATAATTTTGATTGATTACAAGTGATAGAGATGCATGAAAAGTATTTAGAAGTGTGGAGGAAGACTTGTTGAAATGTGGTCCCAATGGGCTAAGAACCCGGAAACATTGAGCTGACCCAATAAATGGTATGTCTAGTGTTTTTTGAGGTTAGAATATGTTGGAATACAATGAATTTGATGGATTTCAAGTTCAAGATATGCATGAATGGTGTTTAGAAGTGTGTAGAAAAACTTGCTGAAATTTGGTCCGAAATGGGCTAAGAACCCACAAACATTGCTTAGAAGCATTAAATGACTTGTCTAGTGTTATTTGGGGTTACAATATGTTAGAATACAATGAATTTGACTGATTACAAGTGCTAGAAATGCATGAAGAGTGTTAGATGTGTGAAGAAAGACTTGTTGAAATTTGGTTCCAAATGGGTTAAGAACTCAGAAAAATTGCGTTGAACCACTAAATGGCATGTCTAGTGTTATTTGGGGTTAGAATATGTTAGAATACAATGTATTTGATTGATTAAAAGTGCTAGAGATGCATGAGGAGTGTTTAAAAGTGTTTAGAAAAACTTGCTGAAATTTGGTCTGAAATGGGCTAAGAACCCAAATACATTGGTTTAAAGGATTAAATGGCTTGTCTAGTGTTTTTTGGGGTAAAACTATGTTAGAATACAATGATTTTGATTGATTACAAGTGCTAGAGATGCATGTAGAGTGTTTACAAGTGTGGAGGAAGACATGTTGAAATTTGGTCCCAATGGGCTAAGAACTCGGAAACATTGCGCTGAACCACTAAATGGTATGTCTAGTGTTGTTTGAGGTTAGAATATGTTTGAATACAATGAATTTGATGGATGAAAAGTGCTAGATATTCATGAAGGGTGTTTAGAAGTGTGTAGAAAAACTTTCTGAAATTTGGTCCGAAATGGGTTAAGAACCCACAAACATTGCTTTGAAGCATTAACTGGCTTGTCTAGTGTTATTTGGGGTTACAATATGTTTGAATACAATGAATTTGACTGATTACAAGTGCTAGAAATGCAT
>NW_006238923.1:13974540-13978462 GCF_000375325.1 Capsella rubella
TGTGTGAAGAAAGACTTGTTGAAATTTGGTTCCAAATGGGCTAAGAACTCAGAAAAATTGCGTTGAACCACTAAATGGCATGTCTAGTGTTATTTGGGGTTAGGTTATGTTAGAATACAATGTATTTGATTGATTAAAAGTTCTATAGATGCATGAGGAGTGTTTAAAAGTGTTTAGAAAAACTTGCTGAAATTTGGTCCAAAATGGGGTAAGAACCCACAAACATTGGTTTAAAGGATTAAATGGCTTGTCTAGTGTTTTTTGGGGTAAAACTATGTTAGAATACAATAATTTTGATTGATTACAAGTGCTAGAGATGCATGTAGAGTGTTTAGAAGTGTGGAGGAAGACATGTTGAAATTTGGTCCCAATGGGCTAAGAACTCGGAAGCATTGCGCTGAACCACTAAATGGCCTGTCTGGTGTTGGTTGCTGTTAGAATATCTTAGAGTGAAATGAATTTGATTGATTATAAGATCTAGAGATGCATGAAGAGTGTGTAGAAAAACTTGCTGAAATTTAGTCTGAAATTGGCTAAGAACCCACAAACATTGTTGTCAAGCATAAAATGGCTTGTCTAGTGTTTTTAGGGTTAGAATATGTTAAAATACAATATATTTGATTGATTACAAGTGCTAGAGATGCATGAAGTGTGTTTAGAAGTGTGTAGAAAAAACTTGCTAAAATTTGGTCCGAAATGGGCCAAGAACCCACAAATATTGCTTTGAAGCATTAAATGGCTTGTCTAGTGTTTTCTGGGATTAGAATATGTGAGAATACAATAATTTTGATTGATTACAAGTGCTAGAGATGCATGAAAAGTGTTTAGAAGTGTGGAGGAACATTTGTTGAAATTTGGTCCAAATGGGCTAAGAACCCGGAAACATTGAGCTGACTCACTAAATAGTATGTCTACTATTTTTTGAGGTTAGAATATGTTGGAATATAATGAATTTGATGGATTTCAAGTGCTAGATATGCATGAAGGGTGCTTAGATGTGTGGTGAAAGACTTGTTGAAATTTGGTCCCAAATGGGCTAAGAACTCAGACACATTGCGTTGAACCACTAAATGGCATGTCTGGTGTTGGTTGTTGTTAGAATATGTTAGAGTGAAATGAATTTGATTGATTATAAGATCTAGAGATGAATGAAGAGTGTGTAGAAAAACTTGCTGAAATTTAGTCCAAAATGGGCTAAGAACCCACAAACATTGTTGTCAAGCATTAAATGGCTTGTCTAGTGTTTTTGGGGTTAGAATATGTTAGAATACAATATATTTGATTGATTACAAGTGCTAAAGATGCATGAAGTGTGTTGGGAAGTGTGTAGAAAAAACTTGCTAAAGTTTGGTCCGAAATGGGCCAAGAACCCACAAATATTGCTTTGAAGCATTAAATGGCTTGTCTAGTGTTTTCTGGGATTAGAATATGTGAGAATAGAATAATTTTGATTGATTACAAGTGATAGAGATGCATGAAAAGTGTTTAGAAGTGTGGAGGAAGACTTGTTGAAATGTGGTCCCAATGGGCTAAGAACCCGGAAACATTGAGCTGACCCAATAAAAGGTATGTCTAGTGTTTTTTGAGGTTAGAATATGTTGGAATACAATGAATTTGATGGATTTCAAGTTCAAGATATGCATAAAGGGTGTTTAGAAGTGTGTAGAAAAACTTGCTGAAATTTGGTCCGAAATGGGCTAAGAACCCACAAACATTGCTTAGAAGCATTAAATGACTTGTCTAGTGTTATTTGGGGTTACAATATGTTAGAATACAATGAATTTGACTGATTACAAGTGCTAGAGATGCATGAAGAGTGTTAGATGTGTGAAGAAAGACTTGTTGAAAGTTGGTTCCAAATGGGCTAAGAACTCATAAAAATTGCGTTGAACCACTAAATGGCATGTCTAGTGTTATTTGGGGTTAGGTTATGATAGAATACAATGTATTTGATTGATTAAAAGTTCTAGAGATGCATGAGGAGTGTTTAAAAGTGTTTAGAAAAACTTGCTGAAATTTGGTCTGAAATGGGCTAAGAACCCACATACATTGGTTTAAAGGATTAAATGGCTTGTTAAGTGTTTTTTGGGGTAAAACTATGTTATAATACAATGATTTTGATTGATTACAACTGCTAGAGATGCATGTAGAGTGTTTAGAAGTGTGGAGGAAGACATGTTGAAATTTGGTCCCAATGGGCTAAGAACTCGGAAACATTGCGCTGAACCTCTAAATTGTATGTCTAGTGTTGTTTGAGGTTAGAATATGTTTGAATACAATGAATTTCATGGATTAAAAGTGCTAGATATTCATGAAGGGTGTTTAGAAGTGTGTAGAAAAACTTGCTAAAATTTGATCCGAAATGGGCTACGAACCCACAAACATTGCTTTGAAGCATTAAATGGCTTCTCTAGTGTTTAGATATGTGGAGAAAGAATTGTTGAAATTTTGTCCCAAATGGGCTAAGAACTCAGAAACATTGCGTTGAACCACTAAATGGCATGTCTAGTGTTATTTAAGGTTAGAATAAGATAGAATACAATGTGATTTATTGACTAAAAGTGATATAGATGCATGAGGAGTGTTTAAAAGTGTTTAGAAAAACTTGCTGAAATTTGGTCCGAAATGGGCTAAGAACCCACAAACATTGCTTTGAAGCATTAAATTCCTTGTCTAGTGTTATTTGGGGTTACAATATGTTAGAATACAATGAATTTGATTGATTACAAGTAATAGAGATGCATGAAGAGTGTTTAGATGTGTGGAGAAAGACGTTGAAATTTTGTCCCAAATGGGTTAAGAACTCAGAAACATTGCGTTGAACCACTAAATGGCATGTCTAGTGTTATTTGGGGTTAGAATATGTTAGAATACAATGTAATTGATTGATTAAAAGTGCTAGAGATGCATGAGGAGTGTTTAAAAGTGTTTAGAAAAACTTGCTAAAATTTGGTCCGAAATGGGGTAAGAACCCACAAACATTGGTTTAAAGGATTAAATGGCTTGTCTAGTGTTTTTGGGGTAAAACTATGTCAGAATACAATGATTTTGATTGATTACAAGTGATAGAGATGCATGAAGATTGTTTAGAAGTGTGGAGGAAGACATGTTGAAATTTGGTCCCAATGGGCTAAGAACTCGGAAGCATTGCGCTGAACCACTAAATGGTATGTCTAGTGTTGTTTGAGGTTAGAATATGTTTGAATACAATGAATTTGATGGATTAAAAGGGCTAGATATTTACGAAGGGTGTTTAGAAGTGTGTAGAAAAACTTGCTGAAATTTGGTCCGAAATGGGCTAAGAACCCACAAACATTGCTTTGAAGCATTAAATGGCTTGTCTAGTGTTATTTGGGGTTACAAAATGTTTGAATACAATGAATTTAATTTTTTACAAGTGCTATAGATGCATGAAGAGTGTTTAGATGTGTGGAGAAAGACTTGTTGAAATTTGGTCCCAAATGGGCTAAGATCTCAGAAACATTGCGTTGAACCACTAAATGGCATGTCTAGTGTTAATTGGGGTTAAAATATGTTAGAATACAATGTATTTGATTGATTAAAAGTGCTAGAGATGCATGAGGAGTGTTTAAAAGTGTTTAGAAAAACTTGCTAAAATTTGGTCCGAAATGGGGTAAGAACCCACAAACATTGGTTTAAAGGATTAAATGCCTTGTCTAGTGTTTTTTGGGGTATAACTATGTTAGAATACAATGATTTTGATTGATTACAAGTGCTAGAGATGCATGAAGATTGTTTAGAAGTGTGGAGGAAGACATGTTGAAATTTGGTCCCAATGGGCTAAGAACTCGGAAGCATTGCGCTGAGCCACTAAATGGTATGTCTAGTGTTGTTTGAGGTTAGAATATTTTTGAATACAATGAATTTGATGGATTAAAAGTGCTAGATATTCATGAAGGGT
>NW_006238923.1:13978562-13985046 GCF_000375325.1 Capsella rubella
CTTGTCTAGTGTTATTTGGGATTACAATATGTTTGAATACAATGAATTTGATTTATTACAAGTGCTATAGATGCATGAAGAGTGTTTAGATGTGTGGAAAAAGACTTGTTGAAATTTGGTTCCAAATGGGCTAAGAACTCAGAAACATTGCGTTGAACCACTAAATGGCATGTCTAGTGTTATTTGGGGTTAAAATATGTTAGAATACAATGTATTTGATTGATAAAAAGTGCTAGAGATGCATGAGGAATGTTTGAAAGTGTTAAGAAAAACTTGCTAAAATTTGGTCCGAAATGGGGTAAGAACCCACAAACATTGGTTTAAAGGATTAAATGGCTTGTCTAGTGTTTTCTGGGGTATAACTATGTTAGAATACAATGATTTTGCTTGATTACAAGTGCTAGAGATGCATGAAGAGTGTTTAGAAGTGTGGAGGAAGACATGTTGAAATTTGGTCCCATTGGGCTAAGAACTCGGAAACATTGCGCTGAACCACTAAATGGCCTGTCTGGTGTTGGTTGTTGTTAGAAAATCTTAGAGTGAAATGAATTTGATTGATTATAAGATCTAGAGATGCATGAAGAGTGTGTAGAAAAACTTGCTGAAATTTAGTCTGAAATTGGCTAAGCACCCACAAACATTGTTGTCAAGCATAAAATGGCTTGTCTAGTGTTTTTAGGGTTAGAATATGTTAAAATACAATATATTTGATTGATTACAAGTGCTAGAGATGCATGAAGTGTGTTTAGAAGTGTGTAGAAAAAACTTGCTAAAATTTGGTCCGAAATGGGCCATGAACCCACAAATATTGCTTTGAAGCATTAAATGGCTTGTCTAGTGTTTTCTGGGATTAGAATATGTGAGAATACAATAATTTTGATTGATTACAAGTGCTAGAGATGCATGAAAAGTGTTTAGAAGTGTGGAGGAACATTTGTTGAAATTTGGTCCAAATGGGCTAAGAACCCGGAAACATTGAGCTGACTCACTAAATAGTATGTCTACTATTTTTTGAGGTTAGAATATGTTGGAATATAATGAATTTGATGGATTTCAAGTGCTAGATATGCATGAAGGGTGTTTAGAAGTGTGTAGAAAAACTTGCTGAAATTTGGTCCGAAATGGGCTAAGAACCCACAAACATTGCTTTGAAGCATTAAATGGCTTGTCTAGTGTTATTTCGGGTTACAATATGTTAGAATACAATGAATTTCAATAATTACAAGTGATAGAGATGCATGAAGAGTGTTTAGATGTGTGGAGAAAGACTTGTTGAAATTTTGTCCCAAATGGGCTAAGAACTCAGAAACATTGCGTTGAACCACTAAATGGCATGTCTAGTGTTATTTGGGGTTAAAATATGTTAGAATACAATGTATTTGATTGATTAAAAGTGATAGAGATGCTTGAGGAGTGTTTAAAAGTGTTTAGAAAAACTTGCTGAAATTTGGTTTGAAATGGGCTAAGAACCCACAAACATTGGTTTGAAGGATTAAATGGCTTGTCTAGTGCTTTTTGGGGTAAAAATATGTTAGAATACAATAATTTTGATTGATTGTAAGTGCTAGAGATGCATGAAGAGTGCTTAGATGTGTGGAGAAAGACTTGTTGAAATTTGGTCACAAATGGACTAAGAACTTGGAAACATTGTGTTGAATCACTATATGGATTGTCTAGTGTTTTTTTTGGGTTAGAATATGTTAAAATACAATAATTTTGTGTGATTATAAGTGCTAGAGATGCATGAAGAGTGTTTAGATGTGTGGAGAAAGACTTGTTGAAATTTGGTCCCAAATGGGCTATGAACTCAGACACATTGCGTTGAACCACTAGATGTCCTGTTTGGTGTTGGTTGTTGTTAGAATATGTTAGAGTGAAATGAATTTGTTTGATTATAAGATCTCGAGATGCATGAAGAGTGTGTAGATAAACTTGCTGAAATTTAGTCTGAAATTGGCTAAGAACCCACAAATATTGTTGTCAAGCATTAAATGGCTTGTCTAGTGTTTTTGGGGTTAGAATATGTTAGAATACAATATATTTGATTGATTACAAGTGCTAGAGATGCATGAAGTGTGTTTAGAAGTGTGTAGAAAAAACTTGCTAAAATTTGGTTCGAAATGGGCCAAGAACCCACAAATATTGCTTTGAAGTATTAAATGGCTTGTCTAGTGTTTTATGGGATTAGAATATGTGAGAATACAATAAATTTGATTGATTACAAGTGATAGAGATGAATGAAAAGTGTTTAGAAGTGTGGAGGAAGACTTGTTGAAATTTTGTCCCAAATGGGCTAAGAACTCAGAAACATTGCGTTGAACCACTAAATGACATGTCTAGTGTTATTTGGGGTTAAAATATGTTAGAATACAATGTATTTGATGGATTAAAAGTGCTAGATATGCATGAAGGGTGTTTAGAAGTGTGTAGAAAAACTTGCTGAAACTTGGTCCGAAATCGGCTAAGAACCCACAAACATTGGTTTGAAGGATTAAATGGCTTGTCTAGTGCTTTTTGGGGTAAAAATATGTTAGAATACAATAATTTTGATTGATTATAAGTGCTAGAGATGCATTAAGAGTGCCTAGATGTGTGGAGAAAGACTTGTTGAAATTTGGTCCCAAATGGACTAAGAACTTGGAAACATTGTGTTGAACCACTATATGGATTGTCTAGTGTTTTTGGGGTCAGAATATGTTAAAATACAATAATTTTGTGTGATTACAAGTGCTAGAGATGCATGAAGAGTGTTTAGATGTGTGAAGAAAGACTTTTTGAAATTTGGTCCCAAATGGGCCAAGAACTCAGACACATTGCGTTGAACCACTAAATGGCCTGTCTGGTGTTGGTTGTTGTTAGAATATGTTAGAGTGAAACGAATTTGATTGATTATAAGATCTAGAGATGCATGAAGAGTGTGTAGAAAAACATGCTGAAATATAGTCCGAAATGGGCTAAGAACCCACAAACATTGTTGTGAAGTATTAAATGGCTTGTCTTGTGTTTTTGGGGTTAGAATATGTTAGAATACACTATATTTTATTGATTACAAGTGATAGAGATGCATGAAGTGTGTTTAGATTTGTATAGAAAAAACTTGCTAAAATTTGGTCCGAAATGGGCTAAGAACTCGTAAACATTGCGCTGAACCACTAAATGGTATGTCTAGTGTTGTTTGAGGTTAGAATATGTTTGAATACAATGAATTTGATGGATTAAAAGTGCTAGATATGCATAAAGGGTGTTTAGAAATGTGTAGAAAAACTTGCTGAAATTTGGTCCGAAATGGGCTAAGAAGCCACAAACATTGCTTTGAAGCATTAAATGGCTTGTCTAGTGTTATTTGGGGTTAGAATATGTTAGAATACAATGAATATTATTGATTATAACTGCTAGAGATGCGTGAGGAGTGTTTAAAAGTGTTTAAAAAAACTTGCTGAAATTTGGTCTGAAATGATCTAAGAACCCACAAACATTAGTTTAAAGGATTAAATGGCTTGTCTAGTGTTTTTTGGGATAAAACTATGTTAGAATACAATTATTTTGATTGATTACAAGTGCTAGAGATGCATGAAGAGTGTTTAGAAGTGTGGATGAAGACATGTTGAAATTTGGTCCCAATGGGCGAAGAACTCGGAAACATTGCGCTGAACCACTAAATGGTATGTCTAGTGTATTTGAGGTTAGAATATGTTTGAATACAATGAATTTGATGGATTAAAAGTGCTAGATATGCATGAAGGGTGTTTAGAAGTGTGTAGAAAAACTTGCTGAAACTTGGTCCGAAATCGGCTAAGAACCCACAAACATTGGTTTGAAGGATTAAATGGCTTGTCTAGTGCTTTTTGGGGTAAAAATATGTTAGAATACAATAATTTTGATTGATTATAAGTGCTAGAGATGCATTAAGAGTGCCTAGATGTGTGGAGAAAGACTTGTTGAAATTTGGTCCCAAATGGACTAAGAACTTGGAAACATTGTGTTGAACCACTATATGGATTGTCTAGTGTTTTTTGGGGTTAGAATATGTTAAAATACAATAAATTTGTGTGATTACAAGTGCTAGAGATGCATGAAGAATGTTTAGATGTGTGGAGAAAGACATGTTGAAATTTGGTCCCAAATGGGCTAAGAACTCAGACACATTGGGTTGAACCACTAAATGGCCTTTCTGGTGTTGGTTGTTGTTAGAATATGTTAGAGTGAAATGAATTTGATTGATTATAAGATCTAGAGATGCATGAAGAGTGTGTAGAAAAACTTGCTGAAATTTAGTCCGAAATGGGCTAAGAACCCACAAACATTGTTGTCAAGCATTAAATGGCTTGTCTAGTGTTTTTTGGGTTAGAATATGTTAGAATATAATATATTTGATTGATTACAAGTGCTAGAGATGCATGAATTGTGTTTAGAAGTGTGCAGAAAAATTTGCTAAAATTTGGTCCGAAATGGGCTAAGAACCCACAAATATTGCTTTGAAGCATTAAATGGCTTGTCTAGTGTTTTCTGGGATTAGAATATGTGAGAATACAACAATTTTGATTGATTACAAGTGCTATGGATGCATGAAAAGTGTGGAGGAAGACATGTTGAAATTTGGTCCCAATGGGCTAAGAACCCGGAAACATTGAGCTGACCCACTAAATGGTATGTCTAGTGTTTTTTGAGGTTAGAATATGTTGGAATACAATGAATTTGATGGATTTAAAGTGCTAGATATGCATGAAGGGCGTTTAGAAGTGTGTAGAAAAACTTGCTGAAATTTAGTCCGAAATGGGCTAAGAACCCATAAACATTGGTTTGAAGGATTAAATGGCTTGTCTAGTGCTTTTTGGGGTAAAAATATGTTAGAATACAATAATTTTGATTGATTACAAGTGCTAGAGATGCATGAAGAGTGTTTAGAAGTGTGGAGGAAGACTTGTTGAAATTTGGTCCCAATGGGGCTAAGAACTCAGAAACATTGCACTGAACCACTAAATGGTATGTCTAGTGTTGTTTGAGGTTAGAATATGTTTGAATACAATGAATTTGATGGATTAAAAGTGCTAGATATGCAAAAAGGGTGTTTAGAAATGTGTGTAGAAAAACTTGCTGAAATTTAGTCCGAAATGGGCTAAGAACCCACAAACATTGTTGTCAAGCATTAAATGGCTTGTCTAGTGTTTTTGGGGTTAGAATATGTTAGAATACAATATATTTGATTGATTACAAGTGCTAGAGAAGCATGAAGTGTATTTAGAAGTGTGTAGAAAAAACTTGCTAAAATTTGTTCGAAATGGGCTAAGAACCTAGAAATATTGCTTTGAAGCATTAAATGGCTTGTCTAGTGTTTTCTGGGATTAGAATATGTGAGAATACAATAATTTTGATTGATTACAAGTGTCAGAGATCATGAAAAGTGTTTAGAATTGTGGAGGAAGACTTGTTGACATTTGGTCCCAATGGGCTAAGAACTCGGAAACATTGCGCTGACCAACTAAATGGTATGTCTAATGTTTTTTGAGGTTAGAATATGTTGGAAAACAATGAATTTGATGGATTTCAAGTGCTAGATATGCATGAAGGGTGTTTAGAAGTGTGTAGAAAACTTGCTGAAATTTGGTCCAAAATGGGCTAAGAACTCACAAACATTGCTTTGAAGCATTAAATGGATTGTCTAGTGTTATTTGGGGTTACATTATGTTAGAATACAATGAATTTGATTGATTACAAGTGCTACAGATGCATGAAGAGTGTTTAGATGTGTGGAGAAAGACTTGTTGAAATTTTGTCCCAAATGGGCTAAGAACTCAGAAACATTGCGTTGAACCACTAAATGACATGTCTAGTGTTATTTGGGGTTAAAATATGTTAGAATACAATGTATTTGATTGATTAAAAGTGCTAGAGATGCATGACGAGTGTTTAAAAGTGTTTAGAAAAACTTGTTGAAATTTGGTCCGAAATGAGCTAAGAACCCACAAACATTGGTTTGAAGGATTAAATGGCTTGTCTAGTGCTTTTTGGGGTAAAAATATGTTAGTATACAATAATTTTGATTGATTATAAGTGCTTGAGATGCATGAAGAGTGCTTAGATGTGTGGAGAAATACTTGTTGAAATTTGGTCCCAAATGGATTAAGAACTTGGAAACATTGTGTTGAACCACTATATGGATTGTCTACTGTTTTTTGGAGTTAGAATATATTAAAATACAATAATTTCGTGTGATTACAAGTGCTACAGATGCATGAAGAGTGTTTAGATGTGTGGAGAAAGACTTGTTAAAATTTGGTCCCAAATGGGCTAAGAACTCAGACACATTGCGTTGAACCACTAGATGTCCTGTCTGGTGTTGGTTGTTGTTAGAATATGTTAGAGTGAAATGAATTTGATTGATTATAAGATCTAGAGATGCATGAAGAGTGTGTAGAAAAACTTGCTGAAATTTAGTCTGAAATTGGCTAAGAACCCACAAACATTGTTGTCAAGCATAAAATGG
>NW_006238923.1:13985146-13985793 GCF_000375325.1 Capsella rubella
GGTTAGAATATGTTAAAATACAATATATTTGATTGATTACAAGTGATAGAGATGCATGAAGTGTGTTTAGAAGTGTGTAGAAAAAACTTGCTAAAATTTGGTTCGAAATGGGCCAAGAACCCACAAATATTGCTTTGAAGCATTAAATGGCTTGTCTAGTGTTTTATGGGATTAGAATATGTGAGAATACAATAATTTTGATTGATTACAAGTGCTAGAGATGCATGAAAAGTGTTTAGAAGTGTGGAGGAACATTTGTTGAAATTTGGTCCAAATGGGCTAAGAACCCGGAAACATTGAGCTGACTCACTAAATAGTATGTCTACTGTTTTTTGAGGTTAGAATATGTTGGAATATAATGAATTTGATGGATTTCAAGTTCTAGATATGCATGAAGGGTGTTTAGAAGTGTGTAGAAAAACTTGCTGAAATTTGGTCCGAAATGGGCTAAGAACCCACAAACATTGCTTTGAAGCATTAAATGGCTTGTCTAGTGTTATTTCGGGTTACAATATGTTAGAATACAATGAATTTCATTAATTACAAGTGATAGAGATGCATGAAGGGTGTTTAGATGTGTGGAGAAAGACTTGTTGAAATTTGGTCCCAAATGGGCTAAGAACTCAGAAACATTGCGTTGAACAACT
>NW_006238923.1:13985972-13986501 GCF_000375325.1 Capsella rubella
CTAGTGTTGCTTTGGGTTAGAATATGTTAGAATAAAATAAATTTTATTGATTACAAGTGCTAGAGATACATGAAGAGTATGTAGAAGTGTGGAGAAATACTTGTTGAAATTTGGTCCCAAATGGGCTAAGAACTCAGAAACATTGCGTTGAACCACTAAATGGCATGTCTAGTGTTATTTGGGGTTAAAATATGTTAGAATAGAATCAATTTGACTGATTACAAGTGCTAGAGATGCATGAAGAGTGTTAGATGTGTGAAGAAAGACTTGTTGAAATTTGGTCCCAAATGGGCTAAGAACTCAGAAAAATTGCGTTGAACCACTAAATGGCATGTCTAGTGTTATTTGGGGTTAGAATATGTTGGAATACAATGAATTTGGTTGATTACAATTCCTAGAGATGCATGAAGAGTGTTTAGAAGTGTTGAGAAAGACTTGCTGAAATTTGGTCCGAAAAGGGCTTAGAACCCACAAACATTGCTTTAAAGGATTAAATGGCTTGTTAAGTGTTTTTTGGGGTAAAACTATG
>NW_006238923.1:13986601-13986914 GCF_000375325.1 Capsella rubella
CATGTAGAGTGTTTAGAAGTGTGGAGGAAGACATGTTGAAATTTGGTCCCTATGGGCTAAGAACTCGGAAACATTGCGCTCAACCACTAAATGGTATGTCTAGTGTTGTTTGAGGTTAGAATATGTTGGAATATAATGAATTTGATGGATTTCAAGTTCTAGATATGCATGAAGGGTGTTTAGAAGTGTGTAGAAAAACTTGCTGAAATTTGATCCGAAATGGGATACGAACCCACAAACATTGCTTTGAAGCATTAAATGGCTTGTCTAGTGTTTAGATATGTGGAGAAAGAATTGTTGAAATTTTGTCCCA
>NW_006238923.1:13987014-13987257 GCF_000375325.1 Capsella rubella
AATAACATGTCTAGTGTTATTTAGGGTTAGAATAAGATAGAATACAATGTGATTTATTGACTAAAAGTGATATAGATGCATGAGGAGTGTTTAAAAGTGTTTAGAAAAACTTGCTGAAATTTGGTCCGAAATGGGCTAAGAACCCACAAACATTGCTTTGAAGCATTAAATGCGTTGTCTAGTGTTATTTGGGGTTACAATATGTTAGAATACAATGAATTTGATTGATTACAAGTAATAGAG
>NW_006238923.1:13987357-13987655 GCF_000375325.1 Capsella rubella
AGAGTGTTTAGATGTGTGGAGAAAGACTTGTTGAAATTTTGTCCCGAATCGGCTAAGAACTCAGAAACATTGCGTTGAACCACTAAATGGCATGTCTAGTGTTATTTGGGGTTAAAATATGTTAGGATACAATTAATTTGATTGATTACAAGTGCTAGGGATGCATGAAGAGTGTTTAGAAGTGAGTAGAAAGACTTGCTTAAATTTGGTCCGAAAAGGGCTTAGAACCCACAACTATTGCTTTGAAGCATTAAATGGATTATTTAGTGTTGCTTTGGGTTAGAATATGTTAGAATAC
>NW_006238923.1:13987828-13988761 GCF_000375325.1 Capsella rubella
ATCTTATTGATAACAAGTGCTAGAGATACATGAAGAGTGTTTAGAAGTGAGTAGAAAGACTTGCTTAAATTTGGTTCGAAAAGGGTTTAGAACTCACAAACATTGCTTTGAAGCATTAAATGGCTTATCTAGTGTTGCTTTGGGTTAGAATATGGTAGATTACAATAAATTTTATTGATTACAAGTGCTCGAGATACATGAAGAGTATTTAGAAGTGTGGAGAAATACTTGTTGAAATTTGGTCCTGGATAGGCTAAGAACTCAAAAACATTGCGTTGAACCACTAAATAGCTTGTCTAGTGTTGTTTAAGGTTATAATATATTAGAATACAATTAATTTGATTAATTACAAGTTCTAGAGATGCATGAAGAGTGTTTAGAAGTGAGTAGAATGACTTGCTTAAATTTGGTCCGAAAAGGGCTTAGAACCCACAAATATTGCTTTGAAGCATTAAATGGATTATTTAGTGTTGCTTTGGGTTAGAATATGTTAGAATACAATAAATTTTATTAATTACAAGTGCTAGAGATACAAGAAGAGTATGTAGAAGTGTGGAGAAATACTTGTTGAAATTTGGTCCTAGATTGGATAAGAACTCAGAAACATTGCGTTGAACCACTAAATGGCTTGTCTAGTGTTGTTTAAGGTTATAATATGTTAAAATACAATTAATTTGATTGATTACAAGAGCTAGAGATGAATGAAGAGTGTTTAGAAGTAAATAGAAATACTTGCTTAAATTTTGTCCGAAAAGGGCTTATAACCCACAAACATTGCTTTGAAGCATTAAATAAATTATCTAGTGTTGCTTTGGGTTAGAATATGTTAGAATACAATAAAATTTATTGATTACAAGTGCTAGAGATACATGAAGAGTGTTTAGAAGTGTGGAGAAATACTTCTTGAAATTTGGTCCCATATAGGCTAAGAAC
>NW_006238923.1:13990902-13991159 GCF_000375325.1 Capsella rubella
TGAAATTTGGTCCCAAATAGGCTAAGAACTTAGAAACATTGCGTTGAACCAGTAAATGGCTTGTCTAGTGTTTTTTAAGGTTAGAATATGTTAGAATACAATTAATTTGATTAATTACAAGTTCTAGAGATGCATGAAGAGTGTTTAGAAGTGAGTAGAAAGACTTGCTTAAATTTGGTCCGAAAAGGGCTTAGAACCCACAACTATTGCTTTGAAGCATTAAATGGATTATTTAGTGTTGCTTTGGGTTAGAATAT
>NW_006238923.1:13991259-13991476 GCF_000375325.1 Capsella rubella
ATTTGGTCCCAAATAGGCTAAGAACTCAGAAACATTGCGTTGAACCAATAAATGGCTTGTCTAGTGTTGTTTAAGGTTAGAATATGTTAGAATATAATTAATCTTATTGATAACAAGTGCTAGAGATGCATGAAGAGTGTTTAGAAGTGAGTAGAAATACTTGCTTAAATTTGGTCCGAAAAGGGCTTAGAACCCACAAATATTGCTTTGAAGCATT
>NW_006238923.1:13991637-13992639 GCF_000375325.1 Capsella rubella
AACCACTAAATGGCTTGTCTAGTGTTGTTTAAGGTTAGAATATGTTAGAATACAATGAATTTGATTGATTACAAGTGCTAGAGATGAATGAAGAGTGTTTAGAAGTGAATAGAAAGACTTGCTTAAATTTGGTCCGAAAAGGGCTTAGAACCCACAAACATTGCTTTGAAGCATTAAATGGATTATCTAGTGTTGCTTTGGGTTATAATATGTTATAGGATAATAAATTTTATTGATTACAAGTGCTAGAGAGAGATGAACAGTGTTTAGAAGTGTGGAGAAAAAGTTGTTGAAATTTGGTCCCAAATAGGCTAAGAACTCAGAAACATTACGTTGAACCACTAAATGGCTTGTCTAGTGTTGTTTAAGGTTAGAATATATTAGAATACAATGAATTTGATTGATTACAAGTGCTAGAGATGCATGAATATTTTTTAAAAGTGAGTAGAAAGAATTGCTGAAATATGTTCTGAAAATGGCTTAGAACCCACAAACATTGCTTTGAAACATTAAATGGCTTCTCTAGTGTTGCTTTGGGTTAGAATATGTTCGAATACAATAAATTTTATTTATTACAAGTGCTAGAGATACATGAAGAGTGTTTAGAAGTGTGGAGAAATACTTGTTGAAATTTGGTCCCAAATAGGCTAAGAACTCAGAAACATTGCATTGAACCACTAAATGGCTTGTCTAGTGTTGTTTAAGGTTAGAATATGTTAGAATACAATTAATTTGATTGATTACAAGTGCTAGAGATGCATGAAGAGTGTTTAGAAGTGAGTAGAAAGACTTGCTTAAATTTGGTCCGAAAAGGGCTTAGAACCCACAAATATTGCTTTGAAGCATTAAATGGATTATCTAGTGTTGCTTTGGGTTAGAATATGTTAGAATACAATAAATTTTATTAATTACAAGTGCTAGAGATACATGAAGAGTATTTAGAAGGGTGGAGAAATACTTGTTGAAATTTGGTCACAGATAGGCTAAGAACTCAAAAACATT
>NW_006238923.1:13994660-13995442 GCF_000375325.1 Capsella rubella
AGTGTTGTTTAAGGTTATAATATATTAGAATACAATTAATTTGATTAATTACAAGTTCTAGAGATGCATGAAGAGTGTTTAGAAGTGAGTAGAATGACTTGCTTAAATTTGGTCCGAAAAGGGCTTAGAACCCACAAATATTGCTTTGAAGCATTAAATGGATTATTTAGTGTTGCTTTGGGTTAGAATATGTTAGAATACAATAAATTTGATTGATTACAAGTGCTAGAGATACATGAAGAGTGTTTAGAAGTGTGGAAAAATACTTGTTGAAATTTGATCCCAGATTGGCTAAGAACTCAGAAACATTGCGTTGAACCAATAAATGGCTTGTCTAGTGTTGTTTAAGGTTAGAATATGTTAGAATATAATTAATCTTATTGATAACAAGTGCTAGACATGCATGAAGAGTGTTTAGAAGTGAGTAGAAAGACTTGCTTAAATTTGGTCCGAAAAGGTCTAAGAATCCACAAACATTGCTTTGAAGCATTAAATGGCTTATCTAGTGTTGATTTGGGTTAGAATATGTTAGAATACAATAAATTGTATTGATTACAAGTGCTAGAGATACATGAAGAGTGTTTAGAAGTGTGGAGAAATACTTCTTGAAATTTGGTCCCAGATAGGCTAAGAACTCAAAAACATTGCGTTGAACCACTAAATGGCTTGTCTAGTGTTGTTTAAGGTTAGAATATGTTAGAATACAAAGAATTTGATTGATTACAAGTGCTAGAGATGCATGAAGAGTGTTTAGAAATGAGTAGAAAGACTTGCTTAAATTT
>NW_006238923.1:13995542-13995968 GCF_000375325.1 Capsella rubella
GCTTAGAACCCACAAACATTGCTTTGAAGCATTAAATGGCTTATCTAGTGTTGCTTTGGGTTAGAATATGGTAGATTACAATAAATTTTATTGATTACAAGTGCTAGAGATACATGAAGAGTGTTTAGAAGTGTGGAGAAATACTTGTTGAAATTTGGTCCCAAATAGGCTAAGAACTCAGAAACATTGCGTTGAACCAATAAATGGCTTGTCTAGTGTTGTTTAAGGTTAGAATATGTTAGAATATAATTAATCTTATTGATAACAAGTGCTAGAGATGCATGAAGAGTGTTTAGAAGTGAGTAGAAAGACTTGCTTAAATTTGGTTCGAAAAGGGTTTAAAACTCACAAACATTGCTTTGAAGCATTAAATGGCTTATCTAGTGTTGCTTTGGGATAGAATATGTTAGAATACAATAAATTTTA
>NW_006238923.1:13996068-13998177 GCF_000375325.1 Capsella rubella
CTAGAGATGCATAGAGAGTGTTTAGAAGTGTGGAGAAAGACTTGTTGAAATTTGGTCCCATATGGGCTAACAACTCATAAACATTGCGTTGAACCACTAAATGGCTTGTCTAGTGTTGTTCAAGGTTAGAATATGTGTGAATACAATGAATTTGATTGATTACAAGTCCTAGAGATGCATGAAGAGTGTTTAGAAGTGTTGAGAAAGACTTGTTGAAATTTGGTCCCAAATGGGCTAAGAACTCAGAAACAATGCATTGAACCACTAAATGGCTAGTTTAGTGTTGTTTAAGGTTATAATATGTTAGAATACAAAGAATTTGATTGATTACAAGTGCTAGAGATGCATGAAGAGTGTTTAGAAATAAGTAGAAACACTTGTAGAAATTGGGTCCCAAATGGGCTAAGAATTCAAAAACATTGCATTGAAACACTTAATGGCTTGTCTTGTGCTGTTTCTCGTTAAAATATGTTAGAATCAAATAAATTTTATTGTTACAAGTGCTAGAGATACATGAAGAGTGTTTAGAAGTGTGGAGAAACACTTGTTGTAATTGGGTCTCAAATGGGCTAAGAACTCGGAAAAATTGCGTTGAACCACTAAATTACTTATCTAGTGTTGTTTGGGGTTAGAATCTGTTAGAATACATTAAATTTGATTGCTTACAAGTGCTAGATATGCATGAAGAGTGTTTAGAAGTGTCTAGAAAGACTTATTGAAATTGGGTCCCAAATGGGCTAAGATGTCGGAAACATTGCATTGAACCACTAAATGACCTATCTAGTGTTTTTTGGGGTTAGAATTTGTTAGAATACAATAAATTTGATTGATTACAAGTGCTAGAGATGCGTGAAGAGTGTTTAGAAGAGTGTAGAAAGACTTGTAGAAATTGAATCCCAAATGGGCTAAGAACTCGGAAACATTGTGTTGAACCACTAAATGACTTATCTAGTGTTGTTTGGGATTAGAATATGTTAGAATACAATGAATTTGATTGATTACAAGTGCTAGAGATGCGTGAAGAGTGTTTAGAAGTGTGTAGAAAGACTTGTAGAAATTGGGTCCCAAATGGGCTAAGAATTCAAAAACATTGCGTTGAAACACTTAATGGCTTGTCTTGTGCTGTTTCTCGTTAAAATATGTTAGAATAAAATAAATTTTATTGTTACAAGTCCTAGAGATACATGAAGACTGTTTAGAAGTGTGGAGAAACACTTGTTGTAATTGGGTCCCAAATGGGCTAAGAACTCGGAAACATTGCGTTGAACCACTAAATTACTTATCTAGTGTTGTTTGGGGTTATAATATGTTAGAATACATTAAATTTGATTGCTTACAAGTGCTAGATATGCATGAAGAGTGTTTAGAAGTGTGTAGAAAGACTTATTAAAATTGTGTCCCAAATGGGCTAAGAACTCGGAAACATTGCATTGAACCACTAAATGACTTATATAGTGTTTTTTGGGGTTAGAATATGTTAGAATACAATGAATTTGATTGATTATAAGTGCTAGAGATGCGTGAAGAGTGTTTAGGAGTGTGTAGAAAGACTTGTAGAAATTGGGTCCCACATGGGCTAAGAACTCAGAAACATTGCGTTGAACCAATAAATGACTTATCTAGTGTTGTTTGGGGTTAGAATATGTTAGAATACAATGAATTTTATTCATTACAAGTGCTATAGATGCATAAAGAGTGTTTAGAAGTGTGTAGAAAGACTTGTTGAAATTTGGTCCCAAATGGGCTAAGAACCCAGAAATATTGCGTTAAACCACTTAAGGGCTTGTCTAGTGCTGTTTTGGGTTATAATATGTTAGAATATAATAAATTTGATTGTTATAAGTGCTAGAGGTACATGAAGAGTGTTTAGAAGTGTGGAGAAAGACTTGTTGAAATTGGATCCCAAATGGGCTAAGAAATCGGAAACATTGCTTTGAACAACTAAATGACTTATATAGTGTTGTTTGGGGTTAGAATTTGTTAGAATACAATGAATTTTATTGATTACAAGTGCTAGATATGCATAAAGAGTGTTTAAAAGTGTGTAGAAATACTTGCCCAAATTAGGTCCAAAATGGGCTAAGAACCCACAACCATTGCTTTGAAGCA
>NW_006238923.1:13998277-13999069 GCF_000375325.1 Capsella rubella
AGAATATGTTAGAATACAATAAATTTGATTGATTACAAGTGTTAGAGATGCATGAAGAGTGTTTAGAAGTATGGAGAAAGACTTGTTGAAATTGGGTCCCAAATGGGCTAAGAACTCGGAAACATTGCTTTGAACCACTAAATGACTTATCTAGTGTTATTTGGGGTTAGAATTTGTTAGAATACAATGAATTTTATTGATTACAAGTGCTAGATATGCATGAAGAGTGTTTAAAAGTGTGTAGAAATACTTGCCCAAATTTGGTCCAAAATGGGCTAAGAACCCACAAACATTGCTTTGAAGCATTAAATAGCTTGTATAGTGTTTATTGGGGTTAAAATATGTTAGAATAAAATAAATTTTATTGTTACAAGTCCTAGAGATGCATGAAGAGTTTTTTGAAGTATGGAGAAAGACTTGTTGAAATTGCGTCCCAAATGGGCTAAGAACTCGCAAACATTGCGTTGAACCACTAAATGACTTATCTAGTGTTGTTTGGGTTTAGAATATGTTAGGATACAATAAGTTTGATTGATTACAAGTGCTAGAGATGCATGAAGTGTGTCTAGAAGTGTTGAGAAAGAGTTGTTGAAATTGGGTCACAAATGGGCTAAGAACTCGGAAATATTGCGTTGAACCACTAAATGACTTATCTAGTGTTGTTTGGGTTTAGAATATGTTAGGATACAATAAATTTGATTGATTACAAGTGTTAGAGATGCATGAAGTGTGTTTAGAAGTGTTGAGAAAGACTTGTTGAAATTGGGTCACAAATGGGCTAAGAACTCGGAA
>NW_006238923.1:14000439-14000873 GCF_000375325.1 Capsella rubella
AATATTTTAGATTACATTAAATTTCATTGTTACAAGTGCTAAAGGTATATGAAGAGTGGAGAAAGACTTGTTGCAATTGGGTCCCAAATGGGCTAAGAACTCGGAAACATTGCGTTGAACCACTAAATGACTTATCTAGTGTTGTTTGGGGTTAGAATATGTTAGAATACATTAAATTTGATTGCTTACAAGTGCTAGATATGCATGAAGAGTGTTTAGAAGTGTCTAGAAAGACTTATTGAAATTGGGTCCCAAATGGGCTAAGATGTCGGAAACATTGCATTGAACCACTAAATGACCTATCTAGTGTTTTTTGGGGTTAGAATTTGTTAGAATACAATAAATTTTATTGATTACAAGTGCTAGAGATGCGTGAAGAGTGTTTAGAAGAGTGTAGAAAGACTTGTAGAAATTGAATCTTAAATGGGCTAAGA
>NW_006238923.1:14000973-14002441 GCF_000375325.1 Capsella rubella
ATTGATTACAAGTGCTAGAGATGCGTGAAGAGTGTTTAGAAGTGTGTAGAAAGACTTGTTGAAATTGGGTCCCAAATGGGCTAAGAACCCGGAAATATTGCGTTAAACCACTTAAGGGCTTGTCTAGTGCTGTTTTGGGTTAGAATATGTTAGAATATAATAAATTAGATTGTTATAAGTGCAAGAGATACATGAAGAGTGTTTAGAAGTGTGGAGAAAGACTTGTTGAAATTGGGTCCCAAATGGGCTAAAAACTTGGAAACATTGCTTTGAACCACTAAATGACTTATCTGCTGTTGTTTGGGGTTAGAATTTGTTAGAATACAATGAATTTTATAGATTACAAGTGCTAGATATGCATGAAGAGTGTTTAAAAGTGTGTAGAAATACTTGCCCAAATTTGGTCCAAAATGGGCTAAGAACCCACAACCATTGCTTTGAAGCATTAAATAGCTTGTATAGTGTTTATTGGGGTTAGAATATGTTAGAATACAATAAATTTGATTGATTACAAGTGTTAGAGATGCATGAAGAGGTTTTAGAAGTATGGAGAAAGACTTGTTGAAATTGGGTCCCAAATGGGCTAAGAACTCAAAAACATTGCGTTGAAACACTTAATGGCTTTTCTTGTGCTGTTTTTGGTTAAAATATGTTAGAATAAAATAAATTTTATTGTTACAAGTCCTAGAGATACATGAAGACTGTTTAGAAGTGTGGAGAAACACTTGTTGTAATTGGGTCCCAAATGGGTTAAGAACTCGGAAACATTGCGTTGAACCACTAAATTACTTATCTAGTGTTGTTTGGGGTTATAATATGTTAGAATACATTAAATTTGATTACTTACAAGTGCTAGATATGCATGAAAAGTGTTTAGAAGTGTGTAGAAAGACTTATTGAAATTATGTCCCAAATGGGCTAAGAACTCGGAAACATTGCATTGAACCACTAAATGACTTATCTAGTGTTTTTTGGGGTTAGAATATGTTAGAATACAATGAATTTGATTGATTACAAGTGCTAGAGATGCGTGAAGAGTGTTTAGGAGTGTGTAGAAAGACTTGTAGAACTTGGGTCCCAAATGGGCTAAGAACTCGGAAACATTGCGTTGAACCACTAAATGACTTATCTAGTGTTGTTTGGGGTTAGAATATATTAGAATATAATAAATTTGATTGATTACAAGTGCTAGAGATGCATGAAGAGTGTTTAGAAGTGTGTAGAAAGACTTGTTGAAATTGGGTCCCAAATAGGCTAAGAACCCAGAAATATTGCGTTAAACCACTTAAGGGCTTGTCTAGTGCTGTTTTGGGTTAGAATATATTAGAATATAATAAATTTTATTGTTATAAGTGCAAGAGTTACCTGAAGAGTGTTTAGAAGTGTGGAGAAAGACTTGTTGAAATTGGGTCCCAAATGGGCTAAGAAATTGGAAACATTGCTTTGAACCACTAAATGACTTATCTAG
>NW_006238923.1:14002541-14005217 GCF_000375325.1 Capsella rubella
AATTTGATTGATTACAAGTGTTAGAGATGCATGAAGAGTGTTTAGAAGTATGGAGAAAGACTTGTTGAAATTAGGTCCCAAATGGGCTTAGAACTCAAAAACATTGCGTTGAAACACTTAATGGCTTGTCTTGTGCTGTTTTGGGGATAAAATATGTTAAAATAAAATAAATTTTATAGTTACAAGTGCTAGAGATACATGAAGAGTGTTTAGAAGTGTGGAGAAACACTTGTTGAAATTGGGTCCCAAATGGGCTAAGAACTCAGAAACATTGCGTTCAACCACTTAAGGGATTGTCTAGTGCTGTTTTGGGTTAGAATATGTTAGAATAAAATAAATTTGATTGTTACAAGTGCTAGAGATACATGAAGAGTGTTTAGAAGTGTGGAGAAAGACTTGTTGAAATTGGGTCCCAAATGGGCTAAGAACTCGGAAACATTGCTTTGAACCACTAAATGACTTATCTAGTGTTTTTTGGGTTTAGAATATGTAAGAATACAATGAATTTGATTGATTACAAGTGCTAGAGATGCGTGAAGAGTGTTTAGAAGAGTGTAGAAAGACTTGTAGAAATTGGGTCCCAAATGGGCTAAGAACTCAGAAACATTGCGTTGAACCACTAAATAACTTATCTAGTGTTGTTTGGGGTTAGAATATGTTAGAATGCAATGAATTTGATTGAGTATAAGTGCTAGAGTTGCATGAAGAGTGTTTAGAAGTGTGTAGAAAGACTTGCCCAAATTTGGTCAAAAATGGGCTACGAACCCACAACCATTGCTTTGAAGCATTAAATAGCTTGTATAGTGTTGATTGGGGTTAGAATATGTTAGAATACAATAAATTTGATTTATTACAAGTGTTAGAGATGCATGAAGAGTGTTTAGAAGTATGGAGAAAAACTTGTTGAAATTGGGTCCCAAATGGGCTAAGAACTCATAAACATTGCGTTGAAAAACTTAATGGCTTTTCTTGTGCTGTTTTGTGATAAAATATGTTAGAATAAAATAAATTTGTATAGTTACAAGTCCTAGAGATACATGAAGAGTGTTTAGAAGTGTGGAGAAAGACTTGTTGAAATTGGGTCCCATATGGGTTAAGAACTCAGAAACATTGCGTTGAACCACTAAATAACTTATCTAGTGTTGTTTGGGGTTAGAATATGTTAGAATACAATGAATTTGATTGAGTATAAGTGCTAGAATTGCATGAAGAGTGTTTCGAAGTGTGTAGAAAGACTTGCCCAAATTTGGTCAAAAATGGGCTACGAACCCACAACCATTGCTTTGAAGCATTAAATAGCTTGTATAGTTTTGATTGGGGTTAGAATATGTTAGAATACAATAAATTTGATTGATTACAAGTGTTAGAGATGCATGAAGAGTGGTTAGAAGTATGGAGAAAGACTTGTTGAAATTGGGTTCCAAATGGGCTAAGAACTCAAAAACATTGCATTGAACCACTTAATGGCTTGTCTAGTGCTGTTTTGGGTTAGAATATGTTATAATACAATAAATTTTATTGTTACAAGTGCTAGAGATATATGAAGAGTGTTTAGAAGTGTGGAGAAGCACTTGTTGAAATTGGGTCCCAAATGGGTTAAGAACTCGGAAACATTGCGTTGAACCACTAAATGACTTATCTAGCGTTGTTTGGGGGTTAGAATATGTTAGAATACATTTATTTTGATTGCTTACAAGTGCTAGATATGTATGAAAAGTGTTTAGAAGTGTATAGAAAGCCTTGTTGAATTTGGGTCCCAAATGGGCTAAGAACTCGGAGACATTGCGTTGAACCACTAAATGACTTATATAGTGTTGTTTGGGGTTAGAATATGTTAGAATACAATGAATTTTATTTATTACAAGTGCTAGAGATGCATGAAGAGTGTTTAGAAGTGTGTAGAAAGACTTGCCCATCTTTGGTCCAAAATGGGCTAAGAACCCACAACTATTGCTTTAAATTATTAAATAGCTTGTATAGTGTTGATTGGGGTTAGAATATGTTAGAATACAATAGATTTTATTGATTACAAGTGTTAGAGATGCATGAAGAGTGTTTAGAAGTATGGAGAAAGACTTGTTGAAATTGGGTCCCAAATGGGCCAAGAACTCAAAAACATTGCGTTGAACCACTTAATGGCTTGTCTAGAGATGTTTTTGGTTAAAATATGTTAGAATAAAATAATTTTTATTGTTACAAGTGCTAGAGATACATGAAGAGTGTTTAGAATTGTGGAGAAAGACTGGTTGAAATTGGGTCCCAAATGGGCTAAGAACTCAGAAACATTGCGTTGAACCACTTAAGGGATTGTCTAGTGCTGTTTTGGGTTAGAATATGTTAGAATAAAATAAATTTGATTGTTACAAGTGCTAGAGATACATGAAGAGTGTTTAGAAGTGTGTAGAAAGACTTGTTGAAATTGGGTTCCAAATGGGCTAAGAACTCAAAAACATTGCATTGAACCACTTAATGGCTTGTCTAGTGCTGTTTTGGGTTAGAATATGTTAGAATACAATGAATTTGATTGAGTATAACTGCTAGAGTTGCATGAAGAGTGTTTAGAAGTGTGTAGAAAGACTTGCCCATATTTGGTCCAAAATGGGCTAAGAACCCACAACTATTGCTTTAAATTATTAAATAGCTTGTATAGTGTTAATTGGGGTTAGAATATGTTAG
>NW_006238923.1:14005317-14006791 GCF_000375325.1 Capsella rubella
TAATTTTTATTGTTACAAGTGCTAGAGATACATGAAGAGTGTTTAGAATTGTGGAGAAAGACTGGTTGAAATTGGGTCCCAAATGGGCTAAGAACTCAGAAACATTGCGTTGAACCACATAATGGCTTTTCTTGTGCTGTTTTGTGATAAAATATGTTAGAATAAAATAAATTTTTATAGTTACAAGTGCTAGAGATACATGAGAGTGTTTAGAAGTGTGGAGATACACTTGTTGAAATTGGGTCCAAAATGGGCTAAGAACTCGGAAACATTGCGTTGAACCACTAAATGGCTTGTCTAGTGTTTTTTGGGGTTAGAATATGTTAGATTACAATAAATTTTATTGATTACAAGTGATATAGATTCATGAAGAGTGTTTAGAAGTGTGGAGAAAGACTTGTTGAAATTGGGTCCCAAATGGGCTATGAACTCGGAAACATTGCTTTGAACCACTAAATGACTTATCTAGTGTTTTTTGGGGTTAGAATATGTATGAATACAATGAATTTGATTGATTACAAGTGCTAGAGATGCGTGAAGAGTGTTTAGAAGTGTGTAGCAAGACTTGTAGATATTGGGTCCCAAATGGGCTAAGAACTCGGAAACATTGCGTTGAACCACTAAATGACTTATCTAGTGTTGTTTGGGGTTAGAAATGTTAGAATACAATGAATTTGATTGATTACAAGTGCTAAAGATGCATGAAGAGTGTTTAGAAGTGTGTAGAAAGACTTGCCCAAATTTGGTCAAAAATGGGCTACGAACCCACAACCATTGCTTTGAAGCATTAAATAGCTTGTATAGTGTTGATTGGGGTTAGAATATGTTAGAATACAATAAATTTGATTTATTACAAGTGTTAGAGATGCATGAAGAGTGTTTAGAAGTATGGAGAAAAACTTGTTGAAATTGGGTCCGAAATGGGCTAAGAACTCAAAACAATTGCGTTGAAACACTTAATGGCTTGTCTTGTGCTGTTTTGGGATAAAATATGTTAAAATAAAATAAATTTTATAGTTACAAGTGCTAGAGATACATGAAGAGTGCTTAGAAGTGTGGAGAAACACTTGTTGAAATTGGGTCCCAAATGGGTTAAGAACACGGAAACATTGCGTTGAACCACTAAATGACTTATCTAGCGTTGTTTGGGGGTTAGAATATGTTAGAATACATTTATTTTGATTGCTTACAAGTGCTAGATATGTATGAAAAGTGTTTAGAAGTGTATAGAAAGCCTTGTTGAATTTGGGTCCCAAATGGGCTAAGAACTCGGAGACATTGCGTTGAACCACTAAATGACTTATATAGTGTTGTTTGGGGTTAGAATATGTTAGAATACAATGAATTTTATTTATTACAAGTGCTAGAGATGCATGAAGAGTGTTTAGAAGTGTGTAGAAAGACTTGCCCATCTTTGGTCCAAAATGGGCTAAGAACCCACAACTATTGCTTTAAGATATTAAATAGCTTGTAT
>NW_006238923.1:14006891-14007621 GCF_000375325.1 Capsella rubella
CAATAAATTTTATTGATTACAAGTGTTAGAGATGCATGAAGAGTGTTTAGAAGTGTGTAGAAAGACTTGCCCAAATTTGGTCAAAATTGGGCTACGAACCCACAACCATTGCTTTGAAGCATTAAATAGCTTGTATAGTGTTGATTGGGGTTAGAATATTTTAGAATACAATAAATTTGATTTATTACAAGTGTTATAGATGCATGAAGAGTGTTTAGAAGTATGGAGAAAAACTTGTTGAAATTGGGTCCGAAATGGGCTAAGAACTCAAAAACATTGCGTTGAAACACTTAATGGCTTTTCTTGTGCTGTTTTGGGATAAAAATATGTTAGAATAAAATAAATTGTATAGTTACAAGTGCTAGAGATACATGAAGAGTGTTTAGAAATGTGGAGAAACACTTGTTGAAATTGGGTCCCAAATGGGCTAAGAACTCGGAAAAATTGCGTTGAACCACTAAATTACTTATCTAGTGTTGTTTGGGGTTAGAATATGTTAGAATACATTAAATTTGATTGCTTACAAGTGCTAGATATGCATGAAGAGTGTTTAGAAGTGTGTAGAAAGACTTGCCAAAATTTGGTCCAAAATGGGCTAAGAACCCACAACCAATTCTTTGAAGCATTAAATAGCTTGTATATTTTTTATTGGGGTTTTATAATACAATCAATTTGATTGATTACAAGTGTTAGAGATGCATGAAGAGTGTTTAGAAGTGTGTAGAAAGAC
>NW_006238923.1:14007721-14008060 GCF_000375325.1 Capsella rubella
AATAACTTATCTAGTGTTGTTTGGGGTTAGAATATGTTAGAATACAATGAATTTGATTGAGTATAAGTGCTAGAGTTGCATGAAGAGTGTTTAGAAGTGTGTAGAAAGACTTGCCCAAATTGGTCAAAAATGGGCTACGAACCCACAACCATTGCTTTGAAGCATTAAATAGCTTGTATAGTTTTGATTGGGGTTATAATATGTTAGAATACAATAAATTTGATTTATTACAAGTGTTAGAGATGCATGAAGAGTGTTTAGAAGTATGGAGAAAACCTTGTTGAAATTGGGTCCCAAATGGGCTAAGAACTCAAAAACATTGCGTTGAAACACTTAATG
>NW_006238923.1:14008168-14008474 GCF_000375325.1 Capsella rubella
GTTGAAATTGGGTCCCAAATGGGCTAAGAACTCAGAAACAATGCGTTGAACCACAAAATAACTTATCTAGTGTTGTTTGGGGTTAGAATATGTTAGAATACAATGAATTTGATTGAGTATAAGTGCTAGAGTTGCATGAAGAGTGTTTAGAAGTGTGTAGAAAGACTTGCCCAAAATTGGTCAAAAATGGGCTACGAACCCACAACCATTGCTTTGAAGCATTAAATAGCTTGTATAGTTTTGATTGGGGTTAGAATATGTTAGAATACAATAAATTTGATTTATTACAAGTGGTAGAGATGCATG
>NW_006238923.1:14008574-14008990 GCF_000375325.1 Capsella rubella
GTATGGAGAAAAACTTGTTGAAATTGGGTCCCAAATGGGCTAAGAACTCAAAAACATTGCGTTGTAACACTTAATGGCTTTTCTTGTGCTGTGTTGTGATAAAATATGTTAGAATAAAATAAATTTTATAGTTACAAGTGCTAGAGATACATGAAGAGTGTTTAGAAGTGTGGAGAAAGACTTGTTGAAATTGGGTCCCAAATGGGCTAAGAACTCAGAAACATTGCGTTGAACCACAAAATAACATATCTAGTGTTGTTTGGGGTTAGAATATGTTAAAATACAATGAATTTGATTGAGTATAAGTGCTAGAGTTGCATGAAGAGTGTTTCGAAGTGTGTAGAAAGACTTGCCCAAATTTGGTCAAAAATGGGCTACGAACCCACAACCATTGCTTTGAAGCATTAAATAGCTTG
>NW_006238923.1:14009126-14009326 GCF_000375325.1 Capsella rubella
AAAACATTGCGTTGAAACACTTAATGGTTTTTCTTGTGCTGTTTTGGGATAAAATATGTTAGAATAAAATAAATTTTATAGTTACAAGTGCTAGAGATACATGAAGAGTGTTTAGAAGTGTGGAGAAAGACTTGTTGAAATTGGGCCCCAAATGGGCTAAGAACTCGAAAACATTGCGTTGAACCACTAAATTACTTATC
>NW_006238923.1:14009486-14011295 GCF_000375325.1 Capsella rubella
TACTTATCTAGTGTTGTTTGGGGTTAGAATATGTTAGAATACATTAAATTTGATTATTACAAGTTCTAGAGATGCATGAAGAGTGTTTAGAAGAGTGTAGAAAGACTTGTTGAAATTGGGTCCCAAATGGGCTAAGAACTCGGAAACATTGCGTGGAACCACTTAAGGGCTTGTCTAGTGCTGTTTCGGGTTACAATATGTTAGAATATAATTAATTTGATTGTTACAAGTGCTAGTGATACATGAAGAGTGTTTAGAAGTATGCAGAAAGACTTGTTGAAATTGGGTCCCAATTGGGATAAGAACTCAGAAACATTGCTTTGAACCACTAAATGACTTATCTAGTGTTTTTTGGGGTTAGAATATGTAAGAATACAATGAATTTGATTAATTACAAGTGCTAGAGATGCGTGAAGAGTGTTTAGAAGTGTGTAGAAAGACTTGTAGAAATTGGGTCCCAAATGGGCTAAGAACTCGGAAACATTGCGTTGAACCACGAAATGACTTAACTAGTGATTTTTGGGGTTAGAATATGTTAGAATACAATGAATTTGATTGATTACAAGCGCTAAAGATGCATGAAGAGTCTTTAGAAGTGTGTAGAAAGACTTGTTGAAATTGGGTCCCAAATAGGCTAAGAACTCGGAAACATTGCGTTGAACCACTTTATGGCTTGTCTAGTGCTGTTTTGGGTTAGATAATTTTAGAATACATTAAATTTCATTGTTACAAGTGCTAAAGGTATATGAAGAGTGTTTAGAAGAGTGGAGAAAGACTTGTTGAAATTGGGTCCCAAATGGGCTAAGAACTCGGAAACATTGCGTTGAACCACTAAATGACTTATCTAGTGTTGTTTGGGGGTTAGAATATGTTAGAATACATTTAATTTGATTGCTTATAAGTGCTAGATATGCATGAGGAGTGTTTAGAAGTGTGTAGAAAGACTTGCCAAAATTTGGTCCAAAATGGGCTAAGAACCCACAACCATTGCTTTAAAGCATTAAATAGCTTGTATATTGTTGATTGGGGTTAGAATAAGTTATAATACAATAAATTTGATTGATTACAAGTGTTAGAGATGCATGAAGAGTGTTTAGAAGTATGGAGAAAAACTTGTTGAAATTGGGTCCCAAATGGGCTAAGAACTCATAAACATTGCGTCGAAACACTTAATGGCTTTTCTTGTGCTGTTTTGTGATAAAATATGTTAGAATACAATGAATTTGATTAATTACAAGTGCTAGAGATGCATGAAGAGTGTTTAGAAGTGTGTAGAAAGACTTGCCCAAATTTGGTCAAAAATGGGCTACGAACCCACAACCATTGCTTTGAAGCATTAAATAGCTTGTATAGTGTTGATTCGGGTTAGAATATGTAAGAATACAATAAATTTGATTGATTACAAGTGATAGAGATGCATGAAGAGTGGTTAGAAGTATGGAGAAAGACTTGTTGAAATTGGGTTCCAAATGGGCTAAGAACTCAAAAACATTGCATTGAACCACTTAATGGCTTGTCTAGTGCTGTTTTGGGTTAGAATATTTTAGAATACATTAAATTTCATTGTTACAAGTGCTAAAGGTATATGAAGAGTGTTTAGAAGAGTGGAGAAAGACTTGTTGAAATTGGGTCCCAAATGGGCTAAGAACTTGGAAACATTGCGTAGAACCACTTAAGGGCTTGTCTAGTGCTGTTTCGGGTTAGAATATGTTAGAATATAATAAATTTGATTGTTACAAGTGCTAGAGATACATGAAGAGTGTTTAGAAGTGTGGAGAAAGACTTGTTGAAATTGGGCCCCAAATGGGC
>NW_006238923.1:14011395-14012638 GCF_000375325.1 Capsella rubella
ATTGCTTTGAACCACTAAATGACTTATCTAGTGTTTTTTGGGGTTAGAATATGTAAGAATACAATGAATTTGATTGATTACAAGTGCTAGAGATACGTGAAGAGTGATTAGAAGTGTGTAGAAAGACTTGTAGAAATTGGGTCCCAAATAGGCTAAGAACTCGGAAACATTGCGTTGAACAACGAAATGACTTATCTAGTGTTGTTTGGGGTTAGAATATGTTAAAAAACAATGAATTTGATTGATTACAAGTGCTAAAGATGCATGAAGAGTGTTTAGAAGTGTGTTGTTGAAATTGGGTCCCAAATAGGCTAAGAACTCGTAAACATTGCGTTGAACCACTTAAGGGCTTGTCTAGTGCTGTTTTGGGTTAGAATATGTTAGAATATAATAAATTTGATTGTTACAAGTGCTAGAGATACATGAAGAGTGTTTAGAAATGTGGAGAAAGACTTGTTGAAATTGGGTCCCAAATGGGCTAAGAACTCAGAAACATTGCGTTGAACCACTAAATAACTTATCTAGTGTTGTTTGGGGTTAGAATGTGTTAGAATACAATGAATTTGATTAAGTATAAGTGCTAGAGTTGCATGAAGAGTGTTTAGAAGTGTGTAGAAAGACTTGCCCAAATTTGGTCAAAATTGGGCTACGAACCCACAACCATTGCTTTGAAGCATTAAATAGCTTGTATAGTGTTGATTGGGGTTAGAATATTTTAGAATACAATAAATTTGATTTATTACAAGTGTTATAGATGCATGAAGAGTGTTTAGAAGTATGGAGAAAAACTTGTTGAAATTGGGTCCGAAATGGGCTAAGAACTCAAAAACATTGCGTTGAAACACTTAATGGCTTTTCTTGTGCTGTTTTGGAATAAAAATATGTTAGAATAAAATAAATTGTATAGTTACAAGTGCTAGAGATACATGAAGAGTGTTTAGAAATGTGGAGAAACACTTGTTGAAATTGGGTCCCAAATGGGCTAATAACTCGGAAACATTGCGTTGAACCACTAAATGACTTATCTAGTGTTTTTTGGGGTTAGAATATGTAAGAATACAATGAATTTGATTGATTACAAGTGCTAGATATGCATGAAGAGTGTTTAGAAGTGTGTAGAAAGAGTTGCCGAAATTTTGTCCAAAATGGGCTAAGAACCCACAACCATTGCTTTGAAGCATTAAATAGCATGTATAGTGTTGATTCGGGTTTGAATATGTAAGAATAAAATAAATTTGATTGA
>NW_006238923.1:14012738-14016013 GCF_000375325.1 Capsella rubella
TGAACCACTAAATGACTTATCTAGTGTTGTTTGGGGGTTATAATATGTTAGAATACATTAAATTTGATTGCTTACAAGTGCTTGATATGCATGAAGAGTGTTTAGAAGTATGTAGAAAGACTTGCCAAAATTTGGTCCAAAATGGGCTAAGAACCCACAACCATTGCTTTGAAGCATTAAATAGCTTGTATATTGTTGATTGGGGTTAGAATATGTTAGAATGCAATGAATTTGATTGATTTCAAGTGCTAGAGATGCATGAAGAGTGTTTAGAAGTATGTAGAGAGACTTGCTGAAATTTGGTCCAAAATGGGCTAAGAACCCACAACCATTGCTTTAAACCATTAAATAGCTTGTATAGTGTTGTTTGGGGTTAGAATATGTTAGAATACAATAAATTTGATTGATTAGAAGTGTTAGAGGTGCATGAAGAGTGTTTAGTAGTGTGGAGAAAGACTTGTTGAAATTGGGTCCCAAATGGGCTAAGAACTCGGAAACATTGCGTAGAACCACTTAAGGGTTTGTCTAGTGCTGTTTCGGGTTAGAATATGTTAGAATATAATAAATTTAACTGTTACAAGTGCTAGAGATACATGAAGAGTGTTTAGAAGTGTGGAGAAACACTTGTTGAAATTGAGTCCCAAATGGGCTAAGAACTAGGAAACATTGCGTTGAACCACTAAATGACTTATCTATTGTTGTTTAGGGTTAGAATATGTTAGAATGCAATATACTTGATTGATTTCAAGTGCTAGAGATGCATGAAGAGTGTTTAAAAGTATGTAGAGAGACTTGCTGAAATTTGGTCCAAAATGGACTAAGAACCCACAACCATTGCTTTAAAGCATTAAATGGCTTGTATAGTGTTGTTCGGGGTTATAATATATTAGAATACAATAAATTTGATTGATTAGAAGTGTTAGAGGTGCATGAAGAGTGTTTAGTAGTGTGGAGAAAGACTTGTTGAAATTGGGTCCCAAATGGGCTAAAAACTCGGAAACATTGCGTTGAACCAATAAATGACTTATTTAATGTTGTTTGCGGTTAGAATATGTTAGAATACAATGAAGTTGATTGATTACAAGTAATAGAGATAGATAAAGAGTGTTTAAAAGTGTGTAGGTAGACTTGCTGAAATTTGGTCCAAAATGGGATAAGAACCCACAACCATTGCTTTGAATAATTAAATGGGTTGTCTAATGTTTTTTGGGGTTGGAATATGTTAGAATACAATAAATTTCATTAATTGCAAGTGCTAGAGGTGCATGAAGAGTGTTTAGAAGTGTGGAGAAAGACTTGATGAAATTGGGTCCCAAATGGGCTAAGAACTCGAAAACATTGCGTTGAACCACTAAATGAATTATCTAGTGTTGTTTGGGGGTTAGAATATGTTAGAATACATTAAATTTGATTGCTTACAAGTGCTAGATATGCATGAAGAGTGTTTAGAAGTGTGTAGAAAGACTTGCCAAAATTTGGTCCAAAATGTGCTAAGAACCCACAACCATTGCTTTGAAGCATTAAATAGCTTGTATATTGTTGATTGGGGTTAGAATAAGTTATAATACAATAAATTTGATTGATTACAAGTGTTAGAGATGCATGAATAGTGTTTAGAAGTATGGAGAAAGACGTGTTGAAACTGGGTCCCAAATGGGTTAAGAACTCAGAAACATTGCGTTGAACCACTAAATAACTTATCTAGTGTTGTTTGGGGTTAGAATATGTTAGAATACAATGAATTTGATTGAGTATAAGTGCTAGAGTTGCATGAAGAGTGTTTAGAAGTGTGTAGAAAGACTTGCCCAAATTTGGTCAAAAATGGGCTACAAACCCACAACCATTGCTTTGAAGCATTAAATAGCTTGTATAGTGTTGATTGGGGTTAGAATATTTTAGAATACAATAAATTTGATTTATTACAAGTGTTAGAGATGCATGAAGAGTGTTTAGAAGTATGGAGAAAAACTTGTTGAAATTGGGTCCGAAATGGGCTAAGAACTCAAAAACATTGCGTTGAAACACTTAATGGCTTTTCTTGTGCTGTTTTGGGATAAAAATATGTTAGAATAAAATAAATTGTATAGTTACAAGTGCTAGAGATACATGAAGAGTGTTTAGAAATGTGGAGAAACACTTGTTGAAATTGGGTCCCAAATGGGCTAATAACTCGGAAACATTGCGTTGAACCACTAAATTACTTATCTAGTGTTGTTTGGGGTTAGAATATGTTAGAATACAATGAATTTGATTGATTACAATTGCTAGAGATGAATGAAGAGTGTTTAAAAGTGTGTAGAAAGAGTTGCCGAAATTTTGTCCAAAATGGGCTAAGAACCCACAACCATTGCTTTGAACCACTAAATGACTTATCTAGTTATTGTGTTGATTCTGGTTAGAATATGTAAGAATACAATAAATTTGATTGATTACAAGTGTTAGAGATGCATGAAGAATGGTTAGAAGTATGGAGAAAGACTTGTTGAAATTGGATCCCAAATGGGCCAAGAACTCAAAAACATTGCGTTGAACTCAAAAATGGCTTGTCTAGAGATGTTTTTGGTTAAAATATGTTAGAATAAAATAATTTTTATTGTTACAAGTGCTAGAGATACATGAAGAGTGTTTAGAATTGTGGATAAAGTATGGTTGAAATTGGGTCCCTAATGGGCTAAGAACTCAGAAACATTGCGTTGAACCACTTAAGGGATTGTCTAGTGCTGTTTTGGGTTAGAATATGTTCGAATAAAATAAATTTTCATTGTTACAAGTGCTAGAGATACATGAAGAGTGTTTAGAAGTGTGGAGAAAGACTTGTTGAAATTGGGCCCCAAATGGGCTAAGAACTCAGAAACATTGCTTTGAACCACTAAATGACTTATCTAGTATTTTTTGGGGTTAGAATATGTAAGAATACAATGAATTTGATTGATTACAAGTGCTAGAGATACGTGAAGAGTTATTAGAAGTGTGTAGAAAGACTTGTAGAAATTGGGTCCCAAATAGGCTAAGAACTCGGAAACATTGCGTTGAACTACTAAATTACTTATCTAGTGTTGTTTGGGGTTAGAATATGTTAGAATACAATGAATTTGATTGATTACAATTGCTAGAGATGAATGAAGAGTGTTTAGAAGTGTGTAGAAAGACTTGTTGAAATTGGGTCCCAAATAGGCTAAGAACTTGGAAACATTGCGTTGAACCACTTAAGGGCTTGTCTAGTGCTGTTTTGGGTTAGAATATGTTAGAATATAATAAATTTGATTGTTACAAGT
>NW_006238923.1:14016113-14016526 GCF_000375325.1 Capsella rubella
GAGAAACACTTGTTGAAATTGGGTCCCAAATAGGCTAAGAACTCGGAAACATTGCGTTGAACCACTAAATTACTTATCTAGTGTTTTTTGGCGTTAGAATATGTTAGAATACATTAAATTTGATTGATTACAAGTGCTAGATATGCATGAAGAGTGTTTAGAAGTGTGTAGAAAGAGTTGCCGAAATTTGGTCCAAAATGGGCTACGAACCCACAACCATTGCTTTGAAGCATTAAATAGCTTGTATAGTGTTGATTGGGGTTAGAATATGATAGAATACAATAAATTTGATTTATTACAAGTGTTAGAGATGCATGAAGAGTGTTTAGAAGTATGGAGAAAAACTTGTTGAAATTGGGTCCCAAATGGGCTAAGAACTCAAAACATTGCGTTGAAACACTTAATGGCTTTTC
>NW_006238923.1:14017015-14052485 GCF_000375325.1 Capsella rubella
ATTGAAAGTTTGTCCCAAATTTGCTACGAACCCACAAGCATTGTTTGGAAGCAGTAAATTGGTTGGCTAGTGTTGTTTAGGCTCAAACTAAGTTAAAATACATTTCATATGGTTTATTACAAGTGCTAGATATGTAAGAAAAATGTTTAGAAAGGTGTAGAAACTCCTATTGAAATTTAATCCTAAATTGTCTAAGAACCCACAAGCGTTGCTTGGAAACAGTAAATGGGTTGGCCAGTGTTGTTTAGGCTCAAAATAAGTTCACATTGAATATGGTTGATTACAACTTCTAGATATGCATGAAAAGTGTTTAGAAAGGTGTAGAAAGTCCTATTGAAAGTTTGTCCCAAATTGGCTAAGAACCCACACCTACAAGCATTGCTTGGAAATAGTAAATGGATTGTCTAGTGTTGATTATGCTCAAAATAAGTTTACATTGCATTTGGTTGAGCAATCTCATGCGGTTCTCAAACTTCTTCGAGTTGTACCGTACTCCCACTATTCCTTTTAGAAAGAAATCCTCTCTTTAAAAAGACACAATTTTGAGCTACAAACACTTTGTTTCCGGTAAGATGGTAATAGTAATAACGTTTGGTTTCCTTAGGATAACCAACCAAGTACCACTTATCAGATTTGTGTCTAAGCTTATTAGTAATGAAACGGTTTACATAAGTTTCACAACCCCAAATTTTCAGAAAGACAAATCAGGAACCTTTCCAGTTCATATCTCATATTGTGTCTTTTCAACTGATTTTGATGTACATATGTTTAGTGTAAACGCATATGTTTCTAGAGCGTATCTTCAAAAGAATAATGGAAGATCTAGTTGACATCATTGACGGAACCATATCTTATAAAGTCCAATTTTCCCTTTCAAACACACCACTCCATTGATGTGTTCTTGGAGGAGTGAGCTGTAAAACATTCCACATTCTCTAAGATGATCACGAAAAATTTGTCTCAAATATTCTCCTCCACGATCTGATCGAAGAGCTTTAATTGTTTTGCCAATTTTATTTTGTACTTCATTTTGAAATTCTATGAACTTTTATAAGATTCAAATTTATGTTTCATCAGATTAACATAACCATATATAGAGAAGTCATCAGTAAATGTAATGAAGTACTAATAGTTTCCTCTGGCACTTGAGCTCATTGGTCCACATACATTTGTATGCATAAGCCCAATAAGTCACTAGCTCTTTTACTGTGTCCAGTAAAAGGAAACTTATATATTTTACCCAACAAACAAGATTCACATTTTTCATATGATTCATAATCAAGTGAATTCAAAAGTCTTTCACTACGAAGCTTTTGAACGCGTTTCTCATTTATATAGACCAAACGACAATGCCTAAGAAAACTCAGATTCAAGTCGTTAGACTTAAACTTTTTAGTACTAATAAATCACTAGCTCTTTCACTGTATTCAGTAAAAGGAACCTTATCCATTTTACCCAACAAAAAAGATTCACATTTTTCATATGATTCATAATCAAGTAAATTCAAAAGTCTTTCACTATGAAGCTTTTGAACGCGTTTCTTATTTATATAGACCAAACGACAATGCCAAAGAAAACTCAGATTCAAGTTGTTAGACTTAAACTTTTTAGAACTACTGTTATAGATAGGTACGCTTTGGGTTAAAGCCCATTCTCCAATGGCCCGCTACAATAAAAAAATACAACTACGATCAAATGAGCAACACTTGTCTTTCAACGAAAAGTGAAATCCTTCTAAATCCAAACAAGAAATAGAAATAATATTTATGCTTATAGCATGAACATAGTAGCAATTCTTGAGTTCTAAAACCATGCTTGAAGGTAAAGACAAATTAAGTATTCCTACAGCCAATGCAACAACTCATGCTCCATTCTCCACTCGTAACTTGTCCTTTCTCCAAAGCTCTATTGTTGATTAGGCCCTACATATTAACACAAATATGAGCACCACAACCCGTATCCAATAGCCAAGAAGTAGAACTAGAATTAGCAACATTTACTTATATAACATAGATACATGGTAAGAAGTCTTAAAAGTCTTCTTCTTCTCAAATCTTCCAATATTTTCCGCAGTTCCTCTTCCAATGCCAAGAGCCCTTACAATAATGGCATTTGTCATCACCATAGGGACCAGCCTTGAACTTAGGTGATGGATCAGATTTATCACGATTCTCAACCCCGGTTATCTTACCCTTTCCTTTGTTCTTAAAATGTTTCTTTAAATTTTTGGCCACTTGCATCATTAGGACATGTGGAGGTCCATTATGATATTTGGTTCACCAATTTTGAGCATTCCATGCAGCTCAGTCAAAGTCTTTGTCAAGTTGTTCATATAGTAATTCAAAATGAACTGATCATAGCTTGACCACAATGACTGCAAGATGATATCAGTTGCCAACTCTTGGATGATAGGGGAAATCCAGTTTAGCAAGGTTATCAATATAACCTATCATCTTAATGACATGCAACTTGCAATCAAAGAGAGCCTTAGCAGTGTTATACCTCTCTGTTCTTGCTTGCTCCTGAAACATCCCTTTCATGGTAATGATTATATCAATCGGAGACTTTACGTTCTCATATTGCTTCTACAAATCCAATTTCATGGTAGCCAACATTAGACAACACTCATCAATCCTAACATTTTGTAAGTACAAATGCTTTCACGACATTTCTAGCATTTCACTCTATTTTAGTTTGAAAATGAGATGGTGAGAGAGTGAGAATAACTATTTAAAGGAGGACAAGCCATGAAAATTACATTTTTTTTGAACTATGGGAGATACAATTTTAGTTTATTGTGTTGTATAAAAATGAATGGTGAAACATAGTTAATATATTTTCTAACAATAAATGGATTACAAAATTTATTCCATAATTAAAAAATAATACAAGAATAAGTTAGATTATAACTAAAGATCCAAAGTAGATAATGGAGACGGATCTTTTCAACTTTATTTCCTTGTTGTGCGATAATTGTAATTATTATTTTTAAAATTTTGACCAATAAACACAAACTATTTGTAGAACCATCAAAAAAAAGTATTTTACATATGTTAATTTAAATTGAAAATATGAAAATCAAGAATAAATACATAAAATCTATACGATGTAAGAAAAAAAAAATATGAAAACAATGTTAAATGTGCACATTACTTTCTATAGTAAATTTAGAATCAAAAACAAACAAAAAAAAAAATATTTGTTGTTATTAATGAGTATTGCCTAATTTATATGATTTCAGTTTTCTATTAAAAAATATGAGTTAAATGTATATAACTTAATGTGTTTTATTTATGATTTAATGATTATTTTTTTATCAAATTGATCCATCAGGATAAACATTACTTTATGTATATGACTATTTGTTGACCTACCGGAGGTTTATATTATTTTATATTTTTTATTTTCTTTGTTTCTGCAACGATTGTTTTGTTTGTTTTTTATTATTATCATATTTTGTTATTCTATATTTAACATGGGTTTTTTTTAAGTTTATATTATTTTAGTATTTGAAATGGTTATTGTTATTTGTTTAACTTAAAATTAGGCTCAATAGTAGGTGGTTGATAACTCTATATTTTTACATTCTTAAGCATACATTTTGTGCATATTTTGCATGGTTTGAGTCATATTTCTTAGGAGTTCTAGTCTCTTTTCCTTCATATTGCACATTTAGGAGTTTTAGCTTAGGCATTTGCATATTTTTGCATTTTGGAGTTCAAGCAGGTACATTTGAGACACTTCTGAGCATTCAAAGACATGAACCCGATCAAGTGTACCGGACCCGACCAAGGTGGACACGACCGAGTGATCGGATCGTGAAGGAGAAGCATACTCGACCGAGCTTGGAGAGGAACCAAACAAGCCCAACATGCACCCGATCGAACTCACCTCAAACCGACTTTGTAATTTGTTTTTTTTTTTTTGCGTTTTAGGGCTTCCAGAACCTACTATGAATAGAGATCTTGGGTCATTAAGAGAAAAAATCGAGTTTCATTAGGGTTTTTCTCTGTTGCCACCAAACATTTCTAGAAACTTGTAATCTTAATATATTTTGATCTATTGAGTTTTTGTTGTTGCTTCTTTGTATTGTCTTGCTCCTTAGATCATTATCTTTGATTATGCATGATTTAGAGATTTCTGGGTTTGTTTTCTTGATGATAAAATCTAGATCTAAGTAGTTTTCTAGGGTTTTGAGGATGGGATAGGTTAGTGCAGAATTTTAGTCTCTAGGAGTGTTTAAGCTTAGATTTCAATAGATCCCTTCTAGATTAGAGATTTAATAGCTAGTTTTTGCATTAACCATGTGGGATTAGATCTTAGACATTTTAGCACCCAAAAAGTGTTTAATGAAATGTCTGATCCACTAATGCCACAGATCTACTTGCTTACCTAAGAGATTAGTTGTTTAAGGAGTAGATTGACATTAATGAGTTTGATCTTTATGCATATATATTGCATGTTTCATCAATGAGAATTGAGATTAGGAAGTGCTTTAGATTTGATAATCTTTGCCAAGAGATTAGACTAATTAGGTTAAATGGTTCATTGTCTAGGATTACATATATTTGAGCATGTTAAGCACCCCAATGAGATTAAGAAGATTTATTATACCATGCATTAACCCCATCCTTGAGACCTTTACTCATCTCATTGTTTACTTGCTTTCCATTTCTGCTTTAATACTGCTTCTATAGTTCTTGAATGCTTAGCTTGTCTTTAGTATTGTTTTTAGAACCTTAGTTTCATTCTGTCATTAACTTTTATGCATTTGAGTTGATGATCCAAACTGTTAATTGCGTGGCTTAACTTGTTAGCTTCCGTTGCATCATGCTTGTTTACATCTTGCCCAAATTGGATCGATAAACCCTTTTGTACTGCATTGCACTGGGGTGATTGAACTCCAAGGGATAGAATAAATCCTTGTTTCAGTGGTACAACGTTATATTTCACAAGCCTTTAATTCTTGTAACCCTAATAAACTGTTATAAATTATCAAATTAAATAGCTCACCATATGTATGCATTTAATCAGTTCATCTCGAATAAAATCATTATTATAGACAGATATAGATATAATTCTTTGCATTTCTATTTGATCTCATATAATAGATATATTGGAGTGTCAATTGATTTTCAAGACATGTCATAAATATTTTCTCCTTAATAATAGTCCTTTAAAAAGACGTTGTTTTGTGTGTGCAGGTGAACAAAATAGAAGATTCACGAAACGACGTTGTTTTACTCACCTCTAACGCCTTATCATTGCCACCATGTCATTTAACTCATCACCGTTAAATGGTCATTGTTTCGAGAGATGTTGAGATCGGCTAGTTTTATATAATTGAGCTTGACAATTTGAATTAATGTAGTGAGTTTATGTTGGTAATTGCATAGTATCAAAGTTTAGGTATTAAAAATCAGCCTCGATGAATAAATGAATGAAATTTCAAAGATTTTAATATAGTCATGTGCATTATATTATCTTTTTAAGTTTTAGTAATTTCTTTGAAACACGTTTGACTACAATTCTTTTGTCATTTTCTACTATGCAGTCATTGCCTTTCGACATCTACTTTATTTGTCATTTTGTCACGTTTGACTACAATTCTTTTGTCATTTTCTACTATGCAGTCATTGCCTTTCGACATCTACTTTATTTTTCACTTCCGATTGGCTCACATATAACATATATTAGACTATATTGATTTTAAAACATATTATAACTATTTTGTCTTTCATTACTATCTTTCAATACTCAAATTTGGATTAAAAGCATTTGTATCAATTTATGAAATATCAAATTTTTTTTTCTTTCTGATCATGTTACAAACTAATATTTCACTTTCAATTGTATGTTTCATGTTTAAAATTTCTATATACAATTACATAAATTTTGTTTCATTCTTTTATGAATTTAAAATTTACTTTCATTCTAAAACTCAGTAACACAGTTAAAATTTTAATATGATCATTTATTTATATAAACTTTTTATAATTATAAGTAACATAAATATTCACTAAAAGAATATTTTGAATTTATTTTAATGTAAAAATAAAAATGTTGCTTAGGTGGATGTCAGAATGAGAAGAGAGAAAAAGCTAACTTTATATATATAACATAAATATGCACTAAATGAATATTTTAAATTTATTTTAATGTAAAATTAAAAATGTTGCTTAAGTGGATGTTTAGGTGACATCATGATGAGGAGACAGAAAAACTAACTTTATATATATAGATTACAATGATTCTAATTTTTAAGGAGTAATTTCAATTAATATTACTCAAAACAGTTTAGATGAACAAATCAGATAAAATAGAATACGTAACTCCGTAAAAAGGGAAAGAAAAGAAACATCAATGATAAAAGCATAGAAAGAAACGCAAGATTTCAAATTCGAATTACATAAAAATTGAGACCTCGAGCTGAGATCTCTTCAAACTAGATTTTTAGTGCATGCTCTCTCATTATAACATCGCAAGTCTTTTCAAGATTTTCAAGAATAACACATTTATATATAACTTATACCGGTATCGAAATTACTTTCACGTAAGCTCGTATGTCTTCCTTATAAAGGCCTAGTATGTCGTCCTCTTGCCCGGCCGCACAGACGCGAATTCCTCGGGATAGGGTACTCATCTCTCAATGAGGTGGATGTCGTGAAGACACGCAAGTAAAGCTGCTGTCCCAAGTACTGTCTTGCCCAAAACTCGGATCTCAAGTTCCACATTCCTACGTTGTCTAGTGCAATGTAAATGGCTGTCCATGATTTTGGGTACACCTAAATATGTATGGATGATTATGTTTATGATTAGAACAAAACAAAACCGAATGTGTTAAATTTACAATGAAGAGAGAAGAAGAATGCCTCACTTGTACAGTGGAACGTGAAACCGCATCTCTTAGATTATAACCATTTCTGCTCCCTGTCCTCCACTGTCCACCATCCATCCTTGATTTGGGCCAACCACAACACATATTAACAAACATAAGGAAAATCAAGAAAAGTAGCAAAATTAAGAGCTTTAAAATAAACATACCCGACAACCCAGAAAGAGTAACCATTGAGATGATAACTTTGGACGATATCTTCTTTGTTCTCGAATACAATCTCAATAAAAGTTCGGTAGTCGACTTGTAGAACTGAGGTGTCAAGGTATAAACCTCCACCTGTGGGTTTGTCCGAAATACTATTGACCTTATAGACACCACTTATCTTGAAGTAATCGGCTAGTTTTAGAGGGGTGTCAGCAGGCACAAATGAGACACTATTGACACCATATCTTTGCTTTCCATTTATCTGTCCGGCTGAACTACCGAATACAATAGTCCTAATGAGGGGTATAAGACCATAATGGTATGAACCTTGCGGGTTTGGTCTTGGTCCACTAGCTGTCAAGTTGGTTCTAAGAAAAAGAAAAAAAAACATACCATATTTGTAAGTAACCTTTACATGTTAACTTCTTGATGAAGCGTAAAACATTTAATCACTTATGCAAGAAATGGTACCTGATGGCACGTGCTTGGTTCAAGGACCAGTCGACCTGAATAGTTGGACCACCAGGAAGTTGACCAGAAGCTGGTGTAGACGAGCCACTGTAGCGAAGGACACCAGTGGTTGTTATGATTTTATTCGTGAACCGAGATGAAACAACCACGTAGTAGTCACGAGGAGATTGGTCAGCCGTAATGAGAACGGAGTAAGACTGGCCAACATGAACGTCCAGTGAAGAAAACATGGTTTGAAGTGTGTGCGTCCCTTCAACTTCCACTAGCTTCATTCTGTGGTTTTGGATTCTGAAGTTTAGAGAATCTTGTAATCCAACGTTTGATATCCTCAGTCGGTATGTTTTTCCTATAGTACATTCACATTTTCTAATAAAAATATGTTCAACGAGTAGAACATAATAATTAGATAACGATCAAAATGGTAACACACCTTGTTCAACGTTAATAGTAGCACCGCTGCTTCGGCCATTGATAAGAATACCATCAGGTGAAGGTAACTTCCTTCCTCTGTCAAGACGAGACTTCAAATCCTAAAGAAGCATAAAAAGACAAAAGCACCACTAATTATAAGAATCTTGATCATTTCAAGAATAGCGTTTGCATGAGATTAAACGAACGTTACACTAAGTTAGGATCATGTTATTACCGTGTGGTTAGACTTGTACCAATCTCCAATGAGGACAGTGTAGTCTCCAGCTGGGTCAGCGAATGGAACTGGAATCCCAGGACGGCTAAGGATCCTGATGCCTCCAAACCCACCAGCTGCCTTGTGAAAGGCAAGAGATGGGAAGTAATAGAAACTTCCAATTTGGTCTTTCACTTGCAATATGTATGTGTAATTACTTCTTGGTGGAATTGGACATGTGGTTCCGGACATCCCATCAACGAAAGAGTTCCTTCTGTTTTGTACACCATTCCTGTCGATCAATTTATTTCATTATTAGAATAAAAACACATTACTCTATTCATTTTAAATAAACTGAAGTTTATGGGGATTTATGTGTGTTACAAACATATAATTTTCTATTTTACGTCTAATTAATGTATTTTTTTAATTTAAAATCATCAATTATTAAAAAAATAAGAATAAAATCGAAAAATTTGACAAAAGCTGCATTAAAAAATAAAAACATAAAATGATAAACGTATTTAAGAGTTAATGTATTATTCAATTTAATATAATATATTAATAAAAGAATAAGGATAAAATTGAAAAGTATGTCAAAAATCTGTATTAAAAAATAAAAAACATAAAACGATAGCTAGTTTAAAAGTCAATGTATTGTTTAATTTAATATAATCAATTCATAAAAGATTTAAGGATCAAAATGAAAAATTTGTCAAAAAGCTTCATTTAAAATAAAAAAAAACATAAAAACGACAAATAATTTAAAAATTAATGTATTGTTCTAATTAATATAATCAATTAATAAAAGACTAAAGACAAGATTGAAAAATTTGTCAAAAAGCAACATTAAAAAATAGTAAAAAAAATAAAACGACAACTAATTTAAAACGAGACAACTAATTGAAAACGAAAGGAATATTATACATATCTATCAAAAACTTTATTTTCCAACCTTTTTTCTCTTATGTGATTCGTTAAAAAGTTTACTCTAACTTTATCATCCAATCTTTTTTCTCTTATGTGATTCGTTAAAACTTTACTCTACAAGGGGTAAAACTAAAACCCCATGTGCATTGAATAATTCAATCTCTTTAGTGACCTTTTTCTAGTTGGGCTATGAAAAAATGTCATGAAGATGGCATAGTTAGTGGATGTGAGTAGGGTCCTTTAAAAAGACAACGTAACTACGACGACATTGCCAACATAACAACATGGTTCACCGAAAGAAGTGGTCCGGGTGGAAGACAGCTACTAAAATTAGGAAGACACGTTGCAAAATGTAAAGACCAATATTATTATTCTGTTATGTCATGGTTGTTGTATCATATAATCATTACCATTATGAGAAAACCAACATTATATATAATTGTCGCTAATGACAAGAACATATAACATAGTAACATGTATTGTATGGTTACGATTTTGTCACTTTGTTAGGAAACTGTTTTAATAAAATTTTACGTTGAGTGACATATTAGTCGTCATGGACCATTTCGAGGTGCTCCAAGTTTACATTTATCACACTCACATGGTTTGCTTTCGTAATGGTACACATTTCCACAAAAGAATTATCTCTTCTACCAAAATAGACGTCACAAATTCAGACATTTTTTTGCACATCCTATATTAAGCCTTCAAATCTTGTTTTATTTTAATTAAAAGTTACTTAATTAGTCAGGCTTTTCGAATTTTTATTTCTTTTTTTCTAGATCAGCCTTTAACTTTTTTCTATGTCAACGTCTATGTATTCATGAATTTTCTACCCGTGATTTCCGTGATCTAACATATACTATAAATTAAATTTGACAAAGAATATGTATATATATGTGAAATGAAGGAAATCACGAGAAACGATGAAGATTTGATTTAATTTAATTAACTAAAAAAATTAGATATGTATAAAATTAGTTGACATATTTATACACAGATCTAAGTAAATAAATTAAAAATGATAATACCTAATAAAGCTTTACAAATGACAACTATTAGTTTGGTTTTAGATTCTTCAAAAGCAGAGTCGAATAATTTTGATGACAAAAAGGAAAAAATAAATGTTCCTATTTTGTAACTTGGACAAGTCAACAAAAACCACAGAAGACAAAGAGGACAAAGTAGTAGTTTCCAAAATAACGAAAACATAAAAAAAAAAAGATGTTACCATGAGATTAAGAAAGGTTCGTCTAAGCTGTTGTGTACGTTAATGACGAGATTGTCATTTGTCACACTGTGAATGTCCGGTCCTGGAAATTGCCCATTTATCAATATTCCCTGTACCCAAAAAAAAAAAAAAAAAAATTTAGTATCATCGACTGATTCAATATTTTAATTAACCGGATCTAACCTTCATTGTCACATTTTAAATTATTCAAATGATACATTTTTTTTTCAACAAAAACTATAAAATTAGCTCGTAAGAACAAACCAATTAGTAGGAAAAATATTTACATATTCAAAACAGTAAGAACTTAACAAATGAGACACTTATATCAACAAACACTTTTTTTTCTTCAGAACTTTACTTATATACGTAAAAAGTTTATGCAAATTTTTTTTTTTTTCGAAGGATAACAAATATTTTGTGTTAATAACGTGAAATGATGGAATGTGAGAAAATGCAAAACCTGTTGGCGAACACCGAGTGGGTAAATGTCACCGTATGTTACATTCCAATCAAAGAATCGGTAAGGACTCTCGGCGATGACTACGGCCAAGAATGAGAGGCAGAGCAATAGGACGGTGGTTCCGGATCTGTCCACCGCCATTATTTTTAATGAACGACGGCGTTTCTTGTGGAGAGAGAGAGAGAGGGAAAAAGTGAGAGTGAAGGAAGAAGGAGAGAGAGAGAGAGTTAGTGATATGAGTGGATACACTCAGCTATAAGTGCGTCGACGGGAGAGTTCATAAACTTTGGGCCAACAAAGAAAAAAAGTATAAATATTTGAATATTTTGTATGTATAGTTAGATACATGTGAAATAAGAGAGAAAAAAAAACTATGAATTTACTGCGTTGACTAGGATAGTCATAGAACTCGATGAAGAATTGAACTTTTTGGGTTTGAATGGTTACAATGATAAATATATTTTTGTTTATTAGATCATTTACATTTACTAACCATTAAATATATTTACATGGATTAATATATATATATATATATATATATATATATTATGGATCAATTACTAATCGTATTTACATATGAATAGAATTGGTTTTCGTAATTCAAATCTTGTCAGAACATATATTTTGGTACATAAAATAGGAAAATTGAAAAAACGCGACTTATTTAATATTAGTCAGAAAAATACATAAATTTTTTTTTATTATTAGAATAATAAGTAAACCAATTTATCTGTTATTAGAAAAAGCACCAACTATTTTTTGTTATAATTTTCTACTTTCGCTATAATATGCGTGAATGACACTGTTATATTGTATGTAAACAATATTAATCAGAATTGACTTATTCGAGTTGATCTTATAAACCTATTGACAAAAAAAAAAACAGTCCACTGATTTATCAATCTCAACTGCTTTAGTCTCGAAACTTTTGTTCATGATAACTAGTAGTTCTATTTCGTTTTTTTCGAAATAAATAAATAAATAGATATACTGCTTCCTTGTAATTTACCATTTTGTTAAAAAAACATTGTTTTTACTGTTCTACGAGTTCTCTTCGTTTGAATATATACTTTAGTTATGGTCATCTTATATTTAGTGTCCAAGTTGAGTGAGTTGGTAAGTGGTTTAATTAAAACTTTAAATTTCAAATTAAGTTGAACAGCGTAATTCATAATTGCCAATGCTGTAAAGGTCTTTTTATGAGTGAAAAAAGGAATCACAATGTGATCCAAATTTAATCACCGCACAAAATAAAGACTGTATTGTTGGAATAGTTAATAATCAAACAACAAAAAAAAAAACTAGCAATAAAATTAAACAAACTAAGTTACTGCAACCACTAATAATTTTATTACAGTTGTAACAATATAAACCTGGTTTAAATGTTTTGAATAACACTTAGTCACTTACTATTAATTATTTTCAAAAACTCTATAAATTGAATCTATTTCTAATATTTAAATCATAAAAATTATATATAAGAAAAAAACAATTTATTGTGGTGTAATTCTTTTTTTTTTTTTTTTATTGTGGTGTAATTCTACTTTTTCTGTTTCATAAAATAGTGTAACTTTAACAAATTTTACATAAATTAAGAAACAATGAATATCTCTATTTAATAAAATTTTCATGGCTCAATTAGTTTTGCATCAATGATAAAATTAGAAATTTTAATGTAAAAATGTATTTAAAATATAAAATGACATCAATAACAAAAATAAAAATCTAAAATGACATTCTTTGTTAAATTAAAAAGCATTTATATACATATTTTATAAGAAAAAGGTTATATATATATATATGCATATTCGTTAGTAATAGATAATAGTAAAAATTTCTTCTTCGTTTTCTTAATAAGAACTTTTATAAATTGTTCTTAGCACTTCTATTAATCTAATCCAAAATAAAACCTGTTTTCTTTTTTTAGAAAAAAAAAAGAGAAAAAGATAAAAAAAAAACATGTTTTATTTTAAGAAAAAATTAGTGTCGGTGGACATTAGTGAGCCTCCGGGTGGATCTGTATCCCATGTGGTTTCGTTGGCTTTGCTTTTATTTTCTTCATTGTTGGGCTTGTTTTTGTATTCACGTACTCGTGTTGATCTAACCAATCTAAAATATTCTATATTGTTATTAAGTCAGACCAAAACAAATTATACTTTTTATGGTTCTGTCAAATTATAGTTTTTCTTTTATGTTGGTGCATTACTTACTACTAGTCGGTGGATTTGAGAGTCTCGTGAATTTGTGCATGTGCTTTGCCACATTGGTTAAAAACATATCTGCATTGTTGTTACTAAAATAATTGTAGTTGGATTCCACCTCTGTTAAACGTCGGTACATTAAAAATAGAGATTCAAATCATTAGCTATTCCATTAACACTAATTTATATAAAAAAAATTAATAGACCATTTTGTAACATCACCAACCTATATCTACAAGATTGATGCTTTAACAGGTTCCTTCCTGTTACATTCCATTTCATAAATATATATCTTTTATAATTTGGCTCGGTATACATACACCAAATGTAGTAGAGAACATCGTGTGGTGTAAATGAAGACGACCCATAAGCATTAAGAGATATAAGATGAAGCATTCCGTAAGAAGCATGTAACCAAGAAATGAGGACACTTTATTAGAAGTGGTGAAGGAGGAAATCTTTTTACTAAAACCGGAAAATCCCTAAGTTATGAAGCAAGAAGGAACCCTGTAAACCGGATACAAGATGAACAAATCGATGAATTCAGTGTTTTATTAAGATATGATTACATACATATATACAAAAACTTCTAATTGCTAAGATTTTCACGAATATATAACAAAGATTAAAGGAAACTAATTAATCGAATCCCTAAACAGACGATATTAATTAATATTCTAATACTTTCTCTCAAACTAGAGCCAGGTACGTCTCAAATAGGATGGACGAGAGGCCACGACCTAGAAGACCATGAACTTTTGAATAAGAAAATGGTCCAAAATATTTTTAAAATATGTAAATAGGTCCAAAATTCCTAGTAAAATGCACAAAATTTCCTAAATGCTATTTATTTTACATTTAAAAAGGCCCATATAATTTTAAAAATCTGTATAAAATATTATAATTTTACTAAAAGTGGTTCAAAATTTAAATTAAAACTAAAAATATCTTAATAAAAATTTATTTAACAAATGTCCAAAAAAGGTTTTTGCCCAAGGGACCATGTTTATTTCGAGCTGGGTGTCATGACCCGTTTTCTTTGAACAGTTCGTGACTGTCGCGTCGTTTTCACTAGGCCATTAAGACTAGGGCAAGTATCATGCTTCATTGTGGAGGACGTGCAGGACTCGGGTAGACGAGTCCCTATGAAGGACTCAGGCAAAAAAAACTCAAAGGTTCGGGAAGATCGAGGATCAGACTTATAAGAAAGGATTAGGCCATCCCCTGCACAAACTGGTAGTGATCTGGAGCCGATCACCTGATGAGTCCAAGGTAGGACGAAACGAGTCATAGATTGTCCATGGTATGAAGACTGACTCCATAATATATGGATATTATTTAGTGCCGCACGGTCTTCGGAAATAAGCCTGTGACATTTGGTATCAGTGCCAGGTTACGTTGTGTGATGTCTGCGCCCAATGTACAAAACAAGACAGGTAGGCGGGGAACCTTGTTCGGTGGCGCAATGATGGTCGAGGATGAGGTGTCTGTAAAGACCGAGGCAGAAGTGCCAAGTCATCGCATCGAGTGGGGGTATGATGTATCCCACAATACAAAACGTATGATCTTGGGGATGTATTCTGTGCAAAAGCGAGTGAACATTGATGGGTGGGGGAGAAGGTCACGACCCGTTTTTCTGGAACGATTTTTGACTATCGCGTTGCTTCCACGAGGCCATTCCGTCTGGGGTAGGCATCATGCTTTAGTGAGGAGGGCGTGTAGGACTCAGGTACATGAGTCCCTTCAAAGGAGACAAGCGGGAACTACTTGCTAGGTTTAGGTGTCCGTTGCTGATCGAGAATTAGACTTAGAAGAAGAGATAAGGCCAGCCCCGCACAAATTGGTCGTCATTTGGAGCCAATTACCTAATGATCTCAAGCTAGGGTGAAACCATTTAAAGATTGTCCATGGTATGAAGGCTCACTCGATAATATATGGTTATTATTGAATTCAGCACGGTCTTTAAAAATAAACCCGTGACATTTGGTATCAGAGCCAATTTAAGTTGTGTGTTGTTTGTGCCCAGCGTCTGATATGAGATGGGTAGGCGGGGAGCCTTGTTCGGTGGCACAATGATAGTCGAGGACAAGGTGTCCGTAAAGACCGAGGCAGAGGTGTCGAGTCATCGAATCAAGTAGGGATATGAAGTATCCTACAATACACAATGTATTATCTTGAGGATTCTTCCCATGCACGAGGGAGTGCACATTGATGGTGGGGAAGAATGTCACGACACATTTTCTTGGAACGATTCATGACTATCGCGTTGCTTTCGCGGGGTCATTTTGATTGGGGCAGGTATTGTTCTTTAGAGAGGAGGGCGTGCAAGACTCGGGTAGATGAGTCCTTTCGAAGAAGTCAGGCGGGAAAATTCTCGATAGGTTCGGGTTTCCGTCATTTATCGAGGAACATAATTAAAAGAAGGATAAGGCCATCCTCCACAAACTGTTCGTGATCTAGACTTGATCACCTAATGAGCCCAAGGCAGGGCGAATCCAATCGAAAATGTTCCATTGTGTGAAGGCTGATTCGATAATATATGGGTATTATCGAGTGCAACACAATATTCGAAAGTATTTCTGTGACATGGGGCTGACTAGAGCATGAAGGTTCAAAATACCCAATTTTTCACGAACATCATTGAATGATTGTTTATAAAGTGCTTTAACAAAAATGTCTGCCAATTAAGCATTACTAACAACATGGACTGGTGCAAGAATATATTTCTGTATTTTTCGTGGATAAAAGTAATCATTTTTTATGTGCGTCGTATGGAAGATAGAGTTTGTGGCGATGTATATCAATCATTTGCTATCACAACACAAACGCATTGGCTGCTCATGATTTACTTCGAGATCATGAAGAACACATTTCAGCCACAAAATCTCTGTAATGATGTATACCATGGAGTGATATTCTGCTTCTGAACATGGTATATCTGAACAAGGCTCGTACCAAAATAAGACAGGGGTTTTGGCCCCAACATTTGTCCCCCAAAGTCTATTAAATGGAGCTTGTATTACTTGAATGCTTTAACGCGGCCGTAGTCCTCTTCATTTGCTTTCCTTAATTTCATGTTTAATCACTACTTTTAGGGGAATTTTTTATTCTCTTTCCTTCTTTAGATGCTTGATATTTGTCAATATTTATCCTTTTGATTTATTCACTTTAACCTCAAAAAGTAGTATGGCGTCTCTTTGCTTCACGCTTCGTCGAATAGTTCCTCGAAACAGTAACCTCTCTCATCATCAATTCCAAAACTTCCAAATCAAGAGTTAACCCTTGAGCAAATTTATATTTTGTAAAAATTTATAGATAGCCATATCTTCTTTTGCGGCTTCTTTGTCATCTAGCATCGACACAGTCTCTAAAAGTACTCTGACCATTCCCTCTCTTGCAGGACTTTATGTCGGTACCCAACCGGGAGACCAATTTGGTCCCTAGTATTCTTCCTTGTTAGTCAATGATACTGAAGAACAGAGGTCTTTGGAGGACATTAGCGTTGTACAAAAGTACCGCCCGAAGTCAAACTTGCTCTTCTTGACACGAATCATTCCCCCCTAAGTCTGTCCGTCAAGGCTATTGTGTTTACTTCTAGACATACGTCACTTGTTGAGGTTTATACTTCCCTCTTCCCCTCAACGTGATCCAGTCGAGGATGTACCCCATTGTTGAAAACTTGGACACCATTGTCCATCAGAATTCTGACCCCATAAATTATTACCACCATATGGACTTTCAAAAGTAAAATTGCTTGAATTAGGACTTTCACCATTTTTTCCAGAGACTAAGCGCTTCTTCAAAAATTTCCTGTCCCGTGTATATCCAGTTTGAGCTTGTAAAAAACGTAGCTTATCTTCTATGGTTTTCTCAGCGCGATCAATAAAATACGTATGCCAAAATCTTTCTATTTTAAATGGATGAATGAATGCTTGGTAAAATCCATGTCACTTAGAAGCTCCAATAATTCAAATATCTTGACAGCTTAATCAAATTCGTTGTAATCATTTTGGTCGAAAAAATTTGGACGTAATTGTTGTTAAATTGGCATTGAAAGTCCTTGAAGCCATTCATTGTATATGTTAAAATTGCCTCATATGACTGTTTCCACGACTTCCTCGTGAATCATTCCCAATAGAGATTCGTGAGCTTCATGTCCCTCATTGTAAATTACTTCCACGTCTTAGTCTACCTTGTTGTTGAACTCTTGAAGCAGGAGTACGAAATGGAGTATGTGGAGAATTTTGATAAATGATCCTCGGTGAACTCATTTAAGCGATGGTTTAAAAATGAGAGTGTTGATACAAAATAACGCAAATATGTACTTTATAAAGAATTTTTTTTTCCTATTAAAATTAATTTATTTGAATAAACAAAATGAACAGTTTCAAAAAGTGCGTAAACAGTATGGAAAGCATAAAATACAAAAAAAACATGAATGGTGTCTTGATAACAGGAGATCTACATGCACTCGTCAACTGATTTTCTTTCTTTAAAAGGAGATCAACATCCACTCGTCAACTCGCTTCTTCAATGACGTTTCTGTTATGGCGTTTTTCTCCGATTTTTTCTTCTTTTAACTAGTGTCTTCATTACAACCCGCTTCTTTGAGTTTCTTTCAAGTGTTCTCTGCCGACTTCTGAAGGTGATTCCGATCTTTTCTCGGGGCTTGGTTTATCTATAAATTCCTATGTGTTGACGGCTATAAGTCCTTCGTTCGAGATTGGCATATTGTTCTTTTGCGATGATAGCCCTAAGCTATATTCCTCCTCTTTTGATGAATATGGTTGCCTTCTACGGATCCTTGATTATCTCGAGTCTCCTCCACCACTGATCCAGATATTGGCATCACTACTCGCTGCTTCTCGATCCAGGTTATCTTTCCTTTCTTATCCCATTTGTCTGAATCTCCGGTGACCCTCAATTCAAGAAAACAAGCAATTTAGTGACTATATAACTAAAATAAGGCGATTACCTTACAACAACAGAGTATTATTCGTATAATAATCGCTATTTGGCGACCAAAAAAGTAGTCGGTAATTGGCGGATAATATGCGACATAATGTTGTGAAGGCTATATTAGTCGTAAAATAGTTGCTAAATACGACTACTGCGGTGGGTCACTATGTACTCAGATATCATTTAAAACATATCGATTAAAAAAAAAGTTTTATTTATTGAGTAGTAGATGTGGTAAGTATACCTGCTTTTGGCAACTACTTAGTCGTTATATAAAGACCAAATTTTCTGTATAACTCGCCCATTTGTTTTCTTTATTTGGAAAAATACAAAAAGCCACAATAAGAAAAAAAATGCCTAGAAGTTATAACTATACTAATTTCCGAGAGTGGATGCGTAATAGAATTAATGAAGAGGTGAAAAATTTCTCAGACGAATTCAGAGCGAGGTGGAATAGTTTATGATATTAACAAATAGTCCGCCTTTACCACAAGATAATGGGGGTAAGTTTTACTCCCCTTTTAGTAAATGATAAAACGGTAGGTGTATTCCAAGGGCTAGAATTTGGATACATCTTAAGGAAGCTCACAGCAAAATCGAAGAGCAAAGTGCTTATAAATGTTGAGGTTGCCCGAGAAGCAGCAAATGCTTGAGTTGTAGCTGAGCAAAATGACAAGATCGACTAGTTGTCTGAGGTGAAAATACATCCACAACAGCTCCATGATCTACTCCATCTGCAGATGTAGTCATTTTCCCAGTTAAATTATGAAAAATTAGCATCGTAGCAACGTTTTTATGTTTGTATTTACCGGGAGGGGAAAATAGCAAAAATTAACCCAGAATATTTGCTGGCGGTATTTTTATGCCCAAACTACGATATCCAGCAACGGTGTTATCGAACCTAAACTATATAAAGTTGTCAACCTAAACTAAATGAAATCAGCCAAAATCAACATATACCGAAACGGTGTTAGTTAACCATTTAAGGGCTATGAGTTTGCCGACACCATGGCGATGACGGAACATCAGAGTTGAGTAATATGACATCATTGTTAGCTTAGGGTTCTTGAATCAAAGAATTGCTAAAGCAAACAGTCATCGAAACTTCAATTTGAGAACCCTAAACTAACGAAATGATGTCGTTTTGCTCAACTCTGATGTCCCGTCATTGCCACGGTATCGGCTGACTCATCGCTGTTAAGTGGTTACATACACTAATTCGATAAATGTTGATTTTGGCTGATTTCATATAGTTTAGATTGGGAATTTGAAATTTTTGTGAGTTTAGGTTGTTATTTATTGGGTATCGTAATTTGGGTATAGAAATAGCGCCGCCAACGCACCCTTTTTCCTTTTGATTTGTCTGTATTGTCCTTCGACTAAATCCTCCTTCCTAACCAAACTTTTTCATCCTAACCACATCTACTAACATATTTTAAATACATCGAATTTTTTCTCATCTTTTAATTTAGAATTATTTGCGTCTACACATACTTTGACAAGTTTTAATCACACGCATACCCACTTTCTGCTTACGGTGTACGTTTGTTCATAAGTAGTTGTTTGTGCAGAGAGAAAATTGACTATTGTGCCTTTTGTCTCTGTTTTTGTATTGTTCAATTGAACCGTAGGATGTTAACTAGATAATTAGATCATGTGGCTTATATTAATCTTTGTTTCAAACGGGACTTTTTGGATTAAAAGGATTTTTCAACTTAAGAACTCGTTTATTTGTGGGTAAGAAAGTAGTAATCTGAGCTTAGGGTTTTTGTCGGTCTTCTCCAAACATGGCTGCGCATGTAAGGGTTTGTGGATAGTTCTTTTTCTTAATAAACTTCTCTTTTGATCATTGTCGGTAATTAATTTTCTTGCTCTCCCGTAGGACGAACTACCTCCTTTTAGTGTGGTTGTTTCAGGGAAGTGGTATTTCACCGAGCAAAACGTTTGTGAATGGAACGTCGACCAGCTGCTTCTCTCTAGGATCGTTCCTTTTTCGGCGGAAATCACGTCGACCAGCTGCTTCTCTCTAGGATGCCGTGGTTGCAGAATTCAACTTGGTTAATAAGAAGGCAAACCTGAGCTATTGTCTGTCCAGCAATTTGTATTTTTCACCAGTAGTTAGGCCGCCGCCAGTGTTGGTCAGTACAAACGTGGGCCTTCAGTACTATATGGACAAGCTTCGTCGGAACAGAGGTCTAAATTTGTTTGTAACATTCAAAGAGTTCCGTAAAAGAGCCCAAGCTGAAGTCGAGTTGGAGGCAGAACAGACCCCCCCTCTCCGTGGATGGCTGTAGAAAACGCAATTGCGGGTCTTCATGTGGGTTAAGTAAGAGTGATGTTGGAGAAGAGTTAAGTAAGAGTGATGTTGGAGAAGAGTTGTGTGGGGAGATATACCCTGCTGGATCGAAAACTATTGTATTGAGGTTACGCAGGAGGATGAAGCTTTCCTTGATGAAATAGCAGCAGCAGAGGATGGTAGGAAAAACGAAACAGAGGTAAAGGGGAGGGTTACTGAAGATCAAACTAATTCTGTTACAAACCAAGAGAGTGATCAATTCCCTTTTGAAGAAGATGGTTGGATTGAAGACATGTCGAACGACGAAAATGTCGAAGAGAATGATGTTTACGTGACACCAAAACAGTATGACACTGAATTCTGAGGAAATTTCATAGGTGATAACTATGGTCGAGTTGATGTTTTGGAGGTGTTGTGTAATACACAATCTTGTTTTGACCATACTGTGGTATTGAATGGTGTCATAAAGCCTGAGGATAAGCCGCTAGTGGTAGGTGTAGACCTGAATGAAGATGGAGTTTTGAATGGACATGTGCCTCCAAGCGCCTTTGGACAACCTGGTGTTTCCACGTGGACAGATGCGCATGGATACTATGGTAGCAATCAAGCAGGTGGAAGCAGGTCAGTTTGTGGATGAACGACGAGGAGTTTGATATACCTCCTTCGTTTGATGATACCGAGTATCAAAGGGACGATATATCAAATCTTGAATATGATGATGATGGTAAAGACATTTACTTAGGGAAGATATTTGCTAGCAAAGAGGAATGTCAAATTGAAATTGCTATTTATGCTATTAAGAATATGTTCCATTTTACACAGACAACCACAAAAAAACATTCGTTTGTTCTTCAGTGTTCGGGCCATCGTTATGATTGGAGGATTCTTGCGTGTGAATTAATGGGTTGTGGACTACTACGAGATTAGGAGAGTAAACTTGGAACACACATGCTCTATAGAAACAAGGAACGATTATTTGAAGAAAGCTACCTCAAAGGTCATTGCAGCCGTGTACAAATCAAAGTTCAGTGACCCAACCAAAGGCCCTGCACCTTTGGATCTGCAGCAGATGGTTCTTGAGGATCTTAGGGTGTCAGCTTCTTATAGTAAGTGCTGGAGAGCAAAGGGAAAAGCTGAGGAAGATTTATTTGTACTTGAAGACGACTCCTATGACCAGTTGGGTGCATATTTTTTTGTTCTAAAATAGGCAAACCCTGGTACAATAACATATACGAAAACTGAATTTGAAGATGATGGCAGTGAGAGGTTTTTGTATTTGTTTTTGGCATTTGGTGCATCTATTCAAGGGTTTCGGAACCTTCGACGTGGGCTTGTTGTTGACGGGACTCGTTTGACGGAGAAGTTTAAAGGTGTCCTTCTCACAGTAAGTGGACAAGATGCAAACTTTCAAGTTTTTCCCCTTGCATTTGTAGTGGTTGACAGCGAAAATGATGAATCATGGATGTGGTTTTTTGAAAGGCTGGAGCGTATAATAGCTGATAGCAAAACACTCTCAATTATTTCGGATCGGAATGGGTCAATCTACACAGCAAAGAAAAGGGTTTTTCCTTTGCTGCATCATGGGGCTTGCATTGTTCACCTTGCGAGGAATGTGAATGCTAAGTTCCATAATAAAGTTCTAGCAAAACTTGTAGTGAAGTTTGCCTTTGCGCATAAGGTTACGGCATACAAAGAGACTTACAATCTTATAAAAGCTAAGAACAACAACTGTGCAATCTATTTCGATAAGATTGGAGCTGCGCATTGGACAAGGTCTTATTTCCAGGGAGACAGGTACAATCTTATGACTTCAAACATTGCCGAGTCATTAAACAAGGCATTAGGGAAAGCTAGGGCGTCCCCTATTGTAGAATTGCTTAAGTTTATGAGTGCAATGTTAACACGTTGGTTTAGTGCTAGGAGAAAGAAAGCGGCTAGACATATTGGAATCACAACTTCGGAAATTGATAAAGTAATGATCAAGGCTCTGTTAACCGTGAAAGGGAGTAAAACAGGAATGGTTTCTAGCTGGAGTTATGAAGTTGTCGGGATGCTTAACGAGAAGCATCATGTATTGTTGGACCACAAACAGTGTACATGTAAGCAATACGACAGGTTCAAGATTCCATGTGGACATGCATTGTTGGCTGCCAACAGCCAAGGTATTCCATTTTCATCTTTGGTGGGTGATTTCTATACGACAGAAGTTTGGAGAGCTACCTATAAAGAAGTAATAAACCCGGAGCTGTGTGATATTGAGGTCCCTGAGGCACTTGTCAAACATGTCTTGTACCCTCCTAAGGCTCGTAGACCATTTGGGCGTCCTCCAAAGCTAAGGATTCCATCTATTGGAGAAATTAAGGTTAGTAGTTGTGAATATGTAATGACTTAATATATGTTAAATGATTACATGAATGTCTATATTGTCCATTCGTCTTGTATGCAGAAACAGAAAGTTAATAGGTGTGGCAGATGCATATGCATATGTGGATTCAACAATAACAAATAAGTTACCACGAAGTGGTGTGATATCTGATAAAGAGTTTTATTTTGCGTAAGTGTGTTGTACGATATATAGTCAACTCAAACAGTAATTTAAAAGTTCTGTCCAATCCAGCAGCAGACACTATTCTGCTTTGTAAGACGAGAGTACAACTATAAACGTGCCATAATTAATTAACCGGCTGAAATCCAGGAAATGGGCGCCAATTTTCCCGCTCATCAAAGTACACATTCGCGAGAGTCCACACATATATAACCATGTGGATGATTACCACCACATAGTTCAGAAGATTCCACATAATAATCTGGCGATGTGGATTTAGGTGCTTTGGATACCAACTTATTGGGTTATTATATTATTTAAAAAAATATATTCTATTCTTCTATATATTAGTCGTAAGTTTACACCAACCAGAGTAAGAGAAACAGTCATGGTGATAATCTCCGAAGCGGAAATTGATACAGGCTCTGTTAAGGTATTGAAACAAACAAATCACCTCGTATTGAACAATCATTGTATTCGTATTTTTATTTACTAGCTCTATTTTTCGTAGGTGCTTTTGTTGCCAAGGGAGTTTCACATGCCCTCGCCTTTGCTCGCGAAGGTTGCAATGTTTCTTGGTGAGGATGGTGTGGACGCATTGAAAAGTTTACTGAAAGCTGGTCGAGAGGGGGTGGTTGCTGTTTACTCGAAAGAATGTTTGACAACCGTTCGTTTGGAAAAATCAGAGCATTACATCTGGTGGTCGATGCCACATTCCAAATACTACTCGTTCTTTTGCAAATGTCTTCACCGGAGAAACCCTTATGTATTGTGGGCGAGAAGTAATTATAGTCTAGCGTTCGCAACCTTGGTTGGTCAATGCTACAGTGTTGGTAGCTGGTCCAAAGCTTACCTAGATGAGGCCGCAAAGGAGCATAGCGAGACTAAATATTGGCGGACCAGAAGAAGGGAGAGAATTGGAAGCCCTAGGTGCCCAAGGTGCAACAGAGGAAAGACATGGAATGGTCCCCAGTTTGGTTTACCGAAATGTCAAAATGTTTTTCACAACTAGAGGAGTAGTGTTGTGCTAAGGTTTGTTTTTTGTTATCAGCTAAGAAATCAACTATGATTTCCATCTTACTTATGTTCTCGGATGTGGTGTAGTTCTTAAATTTTTATTTTCTCCTCGGTTAAGAATGCATCCAATTTCCTTTGATGTTATTACTTTTTGATTATCAATACTATATTGATATATTGAGACTTATCAACGAATTTATTATTGAACAGCTTAATTTTAAGAATATGGAAAAATCGTCTATGAATCCATTGATGTGAATACAAGGATGAACACGGTTGCAAGAGTCCATGCATATGAATCCATGTGGATGTCATTAAATTTTCTAATGAAAGGAAGTATTAAGTATTTAACGGAAATGTAGTGTAAAGTTCTTTTCCCTAGGTTGATGATATTTCTGGTATTTGGATGTCACCCAAAGATCGATTATATCGACGAACAAGTTTCCACTAACCTATCTATTATTACATATCCACTACTTCATTTCTATCCAGACATAACTAAACATCAGGTATCCAGTTCATTTGTAGGTAATAACCAATCCATAATTATTTAGCCACGCAGATATCGTGTTCTATCCAAACATTACATTCTTCTATACGACTTCCACCATTTATGACTTCCATCAGTGATTAGACTCTTATCCGCCAAATATGCTGCCCAACTACTATCCATAAAATTCATTAAGCGTCGATACCTTATGGTTACTATCCTGCATTCTCGTTTACTGTTGTAAGGGATATATCTATTACCCAACTTTCTGCATTTAAGTGAAATTGTTTTGTATGTGTACTTTATCATTTACACTCTACGAAAACTACTGTATCTAGTAGCCTATCCATAATAAAGCTAGTTCCTACCTCGAACAAAGCGTAAAATAAATATATTTATATATTGTCTATAAAATGCGACTCTCGTTAACGATTGGGATAAACTGATCTGTAGAGTAGATAGAATGGAACCTCTCACTGGATACGAGTTTGACGAGGCCGAATGTGCAGATGAGTCCCAGATAACCCATGAGACCCAGTTCTATACCCGGCGGAGTAGGCTCACACCACGGGTTGAATGTAACTGCCGTGTTGTTGTCCCTGACGAAAGAAGGCGCCTCCATATCTTGGTAACGTTCTTTTTCCCAATACTGAATAATATATGTTTTACCGGTTTACACTATAAGATATGTTTTACCGGATTACCTGTTGCAGGGGACGCCGGTTGCTGGAATCCACATCCCCCAACCAATCCTAGCAAAAATTGTTAGCTATGTCGCAGTTGAAGGAATATCGGAACTGAAAAGCTGGATTCGGACAGGAAAAGAGGGGAAGATAACAATGCAGTCCCCCGAAACATTGGCCGCATTCCGGTTAGACAGGTCTTACGATTTCGTGCGGTGGTGCAGGCCAACAAGCATTTATTTCAACTTTTTTGGCATGTGTCTCCATGCCAAAAATCCGTATGCCCTGTATATGAAGGCCCTACATCTTGCGTTCATAGTAGGCCACCTCAACGAGGCCCTAATTGTACTTCAGCCGCTTCAGGTTGTGTATCAGGTGGCAGAGCTGGCCTACAACATGTTGCTTACATGCGCTGGAACCCTAAAGGATGAGGATCTTTGGATATTGAAGAAAAAGTATAGTTTCGAAGAGGTTTCCAGGAATGCAGACAAGTTGATGTACCACATCTACATGATGGGTCCTAGGCGAGCTGATACTTACCGAGTACGTGGCATATTGATGATTCTCCAGATTGTTGGTAGCACCACGATGCGCTGGGAGAGTATCGCGGTGAAGGTGTATGGATTAAATTTACTATTACCTTTCCCGAGATATTATGCATATCTCTTAAAGTTAGCTTAAACAAAAGAATTTTAGCAACCTTAAGTTTGCTATTGTATCTTGGGTGCGTTGTGTGCATTGTTAAGCTTTGTTGAATGTCGTTTTTTTTTTAGCCATTGGGCGGTGTTTATTCTAGTTAGTACTTGTTGTTTTTTGGATATAGTAACAATGTTACCTACTAATTGTAGAATGAAGTATGTAAACTAGTGTTTATGTTTATGTTTCTCAATCCATAGGTCCGAGACCACATGGATTCTATTGTGTTTTGTTCTTTTTATATACGTTCGTCACCTGTTCGTTGGACCGCCGAGATTTGATACGGCATGACTACTTACATATGTATAGGTTATTACATAGGAAAACAATATACGGCGTGGCTACTTACATGATGTTTCTTATTTTCCGGCATCCGTGCGGATAACTAATTATGGATAGATTATACCATACAAAATGTGTGAATCATATTTTAACCCTCTATACCCACAAGGTTAATCGTCAATAACTACAGTAAAGTAAATACTTCTGATGTATAGATGGAGAGAACATATTCTTTATAAGATATTTTTAATAAAATATACCCACCTCAGAAGATATTGTATAGGAGAGAAAATGTCCATATTGTTTTATACAAATGTACATATGTAACAAGCTATCCATAAGAGTTAGCCACGCGGATTCTCCCCACATAATGGTTTAGAAACATAATTTTTCAGATTTTTCGCAAATTTAATTTTATAAATATTTAAGAATTCTCGTGTGGCTATCTAATTATGGATAGATTATCCCTACCAAATGTGGGAATCATACGGAAGCTTCTATACCAATAAGGTTATGAGTCCTAGAATTCTAGTAAAACAGAATAACTGTTCAAAAATGAGAAACTTTGGCATTTTCTATCATAAACAACATATTTTGAGGTGGGTATTTCTTAATAAGAATGATAAAATGCCAAAATTGTTGTATAGAAATATAGTTTGAGCCACTTGGCCACAAATATGGGGATTACTTGAGTACACAAAACTAGACACTGAGAATATATCAGACTATCCACATAGGATGAAACAGGTTCTTATCTAACATAATAACTAAAGTCTCCCCTATTTTAGTTTATCCAAAATTTCAAGAAGTTGTGGATAGTTATGCTAGTATATTGTACATATCATTATAAATAGGCAAACATTATATACATAGGCCAACTGGAAATGAAGTTGTTGTCCAGTCAGTTGTTACAAGAGTTTAAGAAAGGTTGTATAGATAAATTTAAATAGTAGGTTCACAAACGATTAGGTGTAGATGGGTGCAATTAGATCCTTGTATATGTCGAAAGCATATTGAGCCCTGAATGCATCAACAATCTCGTTCGTGATAAGTGCCATTGTCTCTGATCCAGAACCAGTTGCATAAATCTCTAGAAACTTCATGGCAACTGGACCGCAATCAGCGCATTTTTCGTTCACATAAACATCTTTTATCCTTGACCAAGTAAATGGTGTTAGTCCATGGGATTGAGTGGCAGAAGGGTTGCAGAATTTCTGTATGATGTAGGGGAGCACCCCTACTACCAGAGGCATGTATTTCTTAACTTTAGAGTCACTGTTTAGAAGTACGTTGAGATCAAGGATGTCTATAGACCAATTAGGGAGATTGATGCATAATCCAACCCAATGTGAGTTACCCCATATCATTGGAATGTAGATCATGTCCCAAAGTTCAAACCACGTGGATGGAGACCCATTCATGGAACGGGTAAGTTGGTCGTCCCATCGAACTCTGGTTTTGACTTTGGCAACATAGAATGATTTGTACTTCCCCTGTAAGTAGTTGGCAAGCCAAGGTGGGAGGAAGATCGATCGTTCAATGGAAAGTTGATGGTCATGCCTTTTTTTTATATGTTTCACCAACACTTCTATGTGCTGCAAACCCATTACAGACCAATTGTTTTACTTCACATGCTACAAACATTTCCAAAGACTTAAAAGAATACTGAGTTTTGAGGTTTTATACCGAATGGGTGACCCATTTAGAAGGCAAGGCAAGAGCTAGCAAAAACTTGTTGTCCAGTAAGGAACCACACTTGGTAAGATGCTCGATGTATAGTAGTAATAAGTTAGTTAGTAGTAACGAGTGATAATGAAGGAGGAATGTAATGACAGAGTTTGAGAGTGGTTTACGTGTTAGGTGCCTCTTTCATAGTTTGTATGAATAGGGATGCAAGTTCTTTGTCCACACGAGGTAGTAATTCTGGCTGCTGTGAGGGTGATCTTGTAGGTATCTTCATGACAACTGACATAAAGGTCGCTTCTGGAGGACTTAATGTAGATATTAACCTTGGTCTGGCAGGTGAAGAATCACTTACATCAATTGGGTCATCACTTTCCTCATTGTGTTCCTGTAATGTAACCGTTTAAATTTTTTAATAAGAGAAAATTTCCCTTGTCCACAATATATAAGATGAAAAAAAAAGTAGAAGACCTCAGACTGAGAGCTGTCATCTTCAATGCTCTGTTGCGGGAACTCAACTGTTTTGCCCTGAAATAGAAAGTTGTAACCATGTTTTTTTGTCATCTACACTAAGTTTAAACATGTAGTTATTTATGTAGTACCTCATAGATCACTAAAACACGGGAATATGGCGAGTCTATGTCATTAGGAAGCACCTGATTAGCATCAGAAACTACCCCCTCAGGGTTATCCTTCACACCATTAACTTCCTCACTCAGAGAGCAAGAATTAGAAGGAGAAGGACTGGTAGATACATGATCTTCCATCTCGTTGCCCTGTAAAAATAAATAACTCTAACATGTTAACATGAATCCATGTAGATTCTATCCTTGTGGATAAGTATTATACGTACCTTTCTTCTACAAGCTTCCTCATTGACAGGGAAATATTTAGGAGAAGAATGACTCCCTACATATATAATCTTCCATCTCCTCTCCCTACAAGAAGTAATAACTCTAACCTGTCCCAACATATATCCACGAATCCATGCTGAAACTGACCATGTGGACAAATAGTTTCCGTACTTGAGTACCAAGATTTGATCCGCCCTCATTGTAAGTTGGCGATATATGGGCGCTAACCTTAGCAGCAACATCTTCCTCATTGACATGGCAAGACATAGGAGGAGAACGAGTGGTAGATACATTATTTTCGATCTTGTTCCCCTGGAAGAAAAATTCACTCTAAAATGAATGACTTCATGCACATGAGTCCATGTGGATTCTATCCCTGTGGATTTCTTTTAACATATTGTCTGATCTAATTGTTGTGTATACTATTGGAATGTACCTGATCACCATCATAACAGGTGGTTCCTAATTCACAGGACAAGAATGATACCGACTACCAGTCGTGTCCATCCCAGCTTCGCCATATTTTTCCTGGAAAAGGTTATGACACCAACATAAATCAAAATATAAACCCTTCACATATCCATAATACCAAATCCATATGGAATGAGTTTATCCATAGAGGTGAAGAAGATTACCTCATTCATGTCAGAGGGAGTTTCAACGTTGGAAGCAAATCCATGATCCTAATAATTGAACTGAAATTATTGGAATTATGTATATTATATGCAAACATATACATTGGGCTCTTTCTGAAAGTAATAATACATCAAAAGTAACCTGGGAGGGTCCTTCTGGATTGTTATTAAGATGAGAACCAATGTCAAAACCTCCATCATGGCCCTAAAATGAGAGTATAGTTAGAAAACCTAATAGATAACAATAATTGACTCGTCTTAGGAAAATGGTTAAGAATTTACAGACTTCTTTTGAAACATTTATTTGCTCTGGGGACTTCCGGGTACCCATAAAATCTTGAGCAAGGTGGTGTATGGGAGGAAGTCTTGGACAGACGCCTGTTCCGCCGGTTCCTTTTTGCCATGAAAGGAAATTTAAGATCTATTTATAATTGATGAATGATTAACTAGTTTATAAGGGCAATTATTTACATGTGCAACATAAGAGGGAGCTCCCTTTGGGGCTGTGTCAAACAAGGGTGATTTTGGGGATGACCCTTTCTCCTGTTTTCACAAATTAAATCAGTGTATACTTACCCAAAACATCTATATGAAGAAAACACCAAGTTTAAAATTTTTTACTAACTTTTGTCTTAGTGTCATAAATAGGGTTGGCACCTGATCCCCAATCTGTTTGTCCTGGCTCTTCCTAACGTTTTTAGGTATGTGTTAAAAATGTTTATAAGATCCTTAAAGCATCATGTACCATGGTGAGAGATAGAGATTTAGTATGTACCTGAGGAACATATTTGTTCCAGTCCTGTTTAGTTTCAAAAATATCTACATCAGACCCAATAATGTTGTTAGGAGATTCTGGAGAAGGGGATCTGCTTCCAAAGCCATCTGTTGGAAAGTTTGTAACCCCATCTTCTGTATCATGTGACTCAACTTGTTTTCTTTTATGGATGGAAGGATGGCGAACGTGTGACTTCAGCCGTCTTTGGTATCTTAACGATTTAATATTCGCACGAAGTTTCTTGTTCTGGGAGGTTAACTTCTTGAACATGGTTTCATACTCTTTCCTAATGATAGTGAACTCGTTCTCCACATGCATTTTGAAATCCTCGAAGGCTTTCTCGTAGCTGGAAACGGGTTTTGATGGAGATTGTTTAACTCGAAGTTTCCCAGATACTTGTTTACGTTGTGGGACGACATGCTTTTTGTGGACCACATTATCCTTCTTATCTGGAAAGGAAATCTTAGGCAAAGATGAATCCCCACCAGGCCACTCCTTTTTGTTGAACACATGCCCTTGCTCAATCTTCATAACCAAATGAGAAATCTTCTTATCCTTCACTTCATCGTCCCACTCTCCCCAACCATCTTTTGGTGGATCAAAGAGTATAAAAGGAGTAACTGACAACTGCAAATAGAAGTGTATCCACGAGTTGGCACCTTATTAACAATATCATTGTGGACATAGAGTAAACATTAAAAAATTGTAGACTTACATTGGGAGACCGTTCTACATAAAGGACGTCAGTCAGAGGGAGGTTGTTCTTTGGAATTCCCACAGATTCCCATTCCAAAAAGGTGTGTGGGTCTCCTGACCCAGGTATCTTGTCCATTAAGCTCGGGATGTTGCGATATGCAAGGAGCTGCAGGGACAGAGGGAACCCTTGCAAACGAAGTGTTTTCTGCTGCAACTGATCCGTGAAAATCCCTAAGGGGTTACTAACCTTTCCTTGAAGCTGATCGGCTCAAATTTGCCTTGAGCTACTCTCTCAATTAAGAGATCATTGTAGTAATTAGGGATCAAATCCACAGAGACTCAAAGATTACACAATAAATATTCGGTATTAAATTAAGCTAAGCAAGCAGATTTTTAAATTAAATAAAACAGCAAATTAAATTAACGATTGGTTTTTAAACAATATTGAAGAAACGGTAGGCCTAGGGATATACTCAGGAAATTCAGAATTGCAAATAAATAATTGTCAGGATTTATAAAGCACCGTTCTTGAATTCAAATCACAAAAATATAATCAATCAACTTTCGCTGCAAAGACTATCTATGTCTAGAAGCCTAAATTCCAAATCTCTTTGCAAATTTATAAGTTTAAGACATGCATTTAATTCAGGTTTGATAAGTTCACAAAATCCCTAAACCAAATCTCTTTGCGAATAGGTATTTTGCTCATCTAGATTATTTTCAGGAAATCAATAACACTTTCGTGTCTACCAATTAACCTAAGATCATATTCTAGGTTGCTTTCACTACTCTAGAACAAATTAACCACAATCTAGATGAAGAACTCTATAGATTCAATCCTAACAATCTAACAACCTTACAATTCATGAATTCCTTTGAAACCCTAAACCTAACAAGATAACTACTCATACATGGTGATTGAAACAAACATCATGAATAAAATAGATATCGTTAAAGAAATCAATAGCAGAAGTAAAGGAGTTCTGAATCTTCTCTGAAGGAGGTTTTGATTCTTCTCTCCTGACTCTCTACAAATCTCTCTCTCCAAAATAAAGCTTAAGTCTTAACAAAACCCTAAAACTCAATATATATGTCTTAACCACGAACTGGGCTTAATTGCAAATAAGGGAAACTTCTGGGCCGAATCTGCAAATCTTCCGAACTTCAATTAAGCGCGAAATTCAATTGCCGTCAGATATTGGTGTCGATCAACACCAGAAGTTGTGACGCTCGACACTCACACCAAATATGCTCTCCCGGTACGTTCCTTCAGCACATCTTCTCCAAATGCTCCCAAATGCTCCAAAAAGCTCCAATCCATGCCAAATAGCTCATAATCTTGAATTGACTGTAAAAGACTCGAAAACACTTTAAAAGCTCTATAAATAAGACTTATATCATGGCCAAAAACCCGTAAAAACCATGATATATCAACTCCCCCAGACTTAGCCTTTGCTTGCCCTGAAGCAAAACAGAAACTTAACCTGTGAAAGAAGTTTGAAAACGCGGGAACTCACTCAACTGCAGGAAACTCTTCTTTGCACTCTTCATCGCCTTGACTCTAGAACTTACTTTATGTACTTTGCCTATGAGAAGCATCAACATTCCTTACTCTAATCCCACAATCCTCAGGAATCTCCAGTCTCTCCATTGTCATCTCTTTACATAATTGAAAACAAGTAAAGATGAATTCTTACCGAGGGAATATCGATCAATGGCATATCGAATCTTCTCAAACCAAGACATTCTTCGTATGATTTCACTTCTTCTCCCTTTTCTCACTTCTAAGGTAATCGATATCTCCCTACTTTTCTAGGGTATCATTTTATTTTTTCAACGATTCCTTTTTCTTCTTTCTCTTTTTTCTTTCTTTTCTGTTTTTTTTATAGCTCTCTTTTTTCTTATTCGGGTATCCATGAGATCCGAAGTATGCACAGGTTTACGCGACATCCCTCATATCACTTCTACCTATAGTCTTTTCCACAGTTTCTTTTAAAGGCTGAAGGGAAGAGAGAAGGAAGGAATCATACTTTGAAGAAGTGCAGTGTCTTGTGCGGCTCGAAGAAGAAGTCTAGTCCAATGTATTCCAACTCCCAAGGTAAGAGACTAAGTCCAATTCAGTCTTGATAAAAGTAGAGACAACGTTAGTTCAACTGGATATCCAATGAATAAGGGCTTTCAGGATTGTTGATACAGCTCATAGTCGTTCCAAACTTCGGTTCTAAGATCAAGCATAAAAATGTAATCATAAGAGTGTTAATCCAAATCAGAGAAACCATTAGAATAAGTTCATTGTTCCCTACAAAAATTTTGACTCATTAAAACACAAAAATTAAAAATAAAAATTTATACTGCCTCGATAAAAGTCTTATCGATGATATGAGAAGGTTTAGGTAAAGAACTCGCGTACCTTTGCTTTTCTCGAGGTCTCTGGAGTATGGGTGGTGAAGCTTTCCGATTCAGAACAGGGCTCAAGTTTGCAGCAGTAAGATCAACCCGAAAACATCCGTTTTTGGCAAGTTTGTACTGTCGTGACGAGGGGTGTCGACCGACACCATGGTGGTGTCGCTCGACACTGAGCCTGCTGCTCGTGTTTCGGCACTTTTTCTGCAATTTGTTACGGCGATCCTCATCTCTAGCATAAAAACGTCATCCTCCAGCAACCTATCAATTGATAGAACCTCGCTCTGGTCCTGTGCTGTGATGTCTTCTGAATACTCTTTGACTCATAAAAAGTCTGGACATCAATAGTAGGCGTTCGCCTCAACTTGTCCATATCAAAGTTCATAACCAAATCACCCACATGCAGTCCTATTGTTCCTTTCTGAACATCTATAAGAGCACCAGCGGTAGCCAAGAAAGATCTCCCAAGGATAAGAGGATCCTGAGGTTCTTCGCTATACTTCAAAACCACAAAGTCTGTAGGAATCATGCATTCACCAATCTTTATTAGGACATCCTTTAAACCACCTTCGGGAATTCTTTTGGACCTATCAGCTAGGATAAGAGAGATCCTAGTCGGCTTGAAGTCTGTCATCCCAAGTCTCACAGCAACAGAGTATGGTATCAAGTTGATACCTGAGCCAAGATCACAAAGAGAGTGAGGAAATCTTTCTGTGAAGATAGACCAGTTTAGGACGAAACTTCCTTGATCAGGTAACTTCTCTGGAATCCTGCTCTGAATCATGGCACTAAATTTTTCAGAAACAAACACTTTCTTCTTCTTTTCTTTCTTACTCTGTGGGGTATGTTTCAAGAAGATAGCACCCATGTCTCTAGCCAGCAAAGCTCCTTCCTCAGGGCTCACGTCATTTTGGACCATCCTCTTAACACACCGCTTAAGCGTAGGTGAATCGTGATATGTATGATCTAGAGGTATCTCATTAACCACCTTTTCCATCATTGCCTTGCATCGAGCTTCTTCTATCTCTTGTTTAGACTTCCTAGGCTTTGGAAAAGGAACCTTAGGCTTGTAGATATTTTCTGTAGATGGTCGCGGAGTTTCGGGGAAATCCGGTTGTGTCTGTGAGGGGTGTCGATCGACACTGGGATCTGGTGTCGATAAGGTGGTGTCAATCGCGGTCGATATTCGTCCGTCAGGAGCCGAATCCACGAGAATTGGTGTTAGTGTCGATCGACACCGTGAGATGGTGTCGAGCGACACTTGCTGTGCAAGTGCAATATCATTATCTTCACTTGTTTCCTCCTCTGATGCGGACATCGGTTATCCTGTCCAACCCGCTGAACTAGATCAAGTACCAGATCCTGTACCACACCCTGTACCAGTCGTCCCAGTAGGTCCCATGACTCGTTCAAAGTCTAAACAACTTAGAAAGAGGTTCAATCTAGCTGTACAAGACATCGTGAGCTCACTAGAGCTGAACTACGTCAACTGGTCTGTACCACCGTTACTCCATCACGACGGATATGATCCCATCGCCGAGGAAGAGCTTGCTGAAGCATTCACCCAAATGAGTCTTGAACATACCATTTCCCCAGGTATGAATTCTCCTTTGACAGGTCAAGAAACCTCTAGAATCCAAGAGAAGACAATGGAGTCACAAGAGACGAGCAAAACAAGCTTCACCTTCGAGAGTGATCGAGAGAGTGAAGATCAAGAACAAGATATCAAGGACTTGGAAGAGCTTCAAGATACTGATCAAGCTACCCAAGAGAAACTCCAAGAAACCATCTACTTCAAGAAACCAACAAACAAACATGCACCTGACAAGACCCCTGAAGTAGATCAAGACGTAGTTCAGAGAACATCGATTGGGCCTAGATCGCATCCAGGTAAGTTCTATTCAATATTTTCGATAATTGCATGTCCATTAAGCCACAACAACGGCTAGGAGACGTGCTCATCACGAGGTCTCAAGTTTGCTTTAGTATTTTACTTATTTTCTTTCCAAAAACAATGGCTTTGTATTTGTAGTTTTATTTGTTTCCTTTGTTGCACTTTTACATTTATTTCGGCCTTAGGGCTAGCTGAAGGACTCTTATAAAGTCCCCCTGCAGCAGTTGTACGATTTTTCACCCTATTATCAATAAAGAACCCGAATTTTCTTCAATTTTCTCCTTAAGTGTTCTTAAGAGAAAAGCTTGTCCTTTGTCTTGTGTGTGTGATTCCACAAGGCTGAGTTCGTGTACTGTATCAGAGACCAATCACATCTCTGTGGTGTACTTCAATCCGCCAGCACTTCCCCTTCATTCGATCCCACACGAGAGAAGCGACCGCCATCGTGTCAGATCTACATCAACGACCATCTTTCCTTCACAAGAGAGAAGCGACCGCCATCTTGTGAAGCCATCATATCTATCCTAATACAAGCTCACCACCGAGTCTTGTATCAGCCACCTATGTCACCAATGTACACTTATTTTTCGGTCAAGGTT
>NW_006238923.1:14052605-14053348 GCF_000375325.1 Capsella rubella
GTGATTTGTAGGGTCGGTAAACAAGTCACTAAACCTCTCAAATGTAGCAAACCGACGGTCGGATATTAATGGACTTATAGACATATTGAGAAAACGTGAAATCCATTAAAAGAGGTGGGCCAATAGACTAGTGGTGAACATGGGACCAACTAGAGAGATGACGGTGGGACATTACACCACCTCCTTGGAATTCGGCTCATATTTAGTTTTATCTACTCTACGGAAGGAATCTCCATAGCATGTTCACACCTCCCATTCTTACAGGAAAACTTCGAGTCTTGAACTTGGTTTCCAACATCTTTTATATATGAAAACAAAATCAGTTAGCTAACTGCAAAAATGCAAATGATATGATCCTATACAACCATGTTTTTTATCATCCACGGACGTAACCACATCGAGGAGGAAAACAACAGCCACATAAGAAACAACACTAGGAAGCTCTCGTACTCATCTTTAGAGTATTTTCGATCGACTAAGTTAGAGACCTTCACACTCACTTATTCTTATACTTTTTAGTTGTTTGGTATATATATACTACGAACAAGTAATAATAAACGAAAATAAGACAAAAGCTAAAGGATCTTAGCACACACTTCTTGACCAAAGTCATCTTAGTTGGCAGCTGAAAATTTTGTTTGATAGCTTTGTTAGTCTCTTGAACCAACACGTAGGAGTTCAGGTTACCACGTACCATGTTTTTGCTGGACTGTACTTTCAAAGAAATAGAATTAGTACCTTAG
>NW_006238923.1:14053448-14057885 GCF_000375325.1 Capsella rubella
CGTGATATACAAAAATTTCAATGCAGAATTGTGAACTTCATATATATTTGATATAAATCAAATCAACAAAGATAGTACAACTATATTTTTACTATGTAGGAAAAAAAATTAAATTAAATCGACATCGAGAAAATGAGATGAAGATGATAACCTTAAATGGTTAGAAGACCTAATCATATGATCAAAATAGGTTACATAAAGAAGATCTCATGTAGATGAGATGAGCACTTGAGTGAGATTTATCATTAACATGAAAATTGGCAACTAATTATATGTAGCAATTTTAGAAGTTTTGTATATTTCTCCCTTGTATATTTTAGAGCTGAGAGTCTGAGACCACAATTTAATATTTCTTAAGGCCAAAAAACTTACTGACCAAAAGCTTTCTATAAAATATCTAATTCCTCATTCGTTGTTCCAGTCTGCGATCTATTTGTTGTTTTTCGAGTTGATCAACTTTATACATGTATCTTTGGATAAATTAATTCGCTTCCTTTGGCTTTCTCCAATTCTTAATTTTCTTTTGTTGCCTTTCAATTGCATTGCATACTCTTTGAATTGTAAGTCCTTGGCATTGTTCATGCTTTTGTAATTCTTTGGTTGTTGCATTCTTTTTCTTTAAGTCATAGTTTGCGCGACTGATACTTTTTGTGATAATATGTTGAGAGAAGCATAGAACTTTTGCGACACCGAAGCCTATAAACATTCGGTGAAGTGGTGTGACTCGGACGCTTACATGTAACTTTATTGTAGTTTAGTATACGTTAACACTTGGCATTAAAAATAAAAACTTGCTAGATATCGGCGGAGATACTCTACATTCCCCCGCCACCTCCACCTCCTCCTCGTCCGCTACCACCTCCTCTGCCGCCTCCACCTCCTTTGTGTCCTCCTTGGCTACCTCCACCACCACCACCTTTGTGTCCTCCTTGGCCACCCCCACCGCCACCTTTGTGTCCTCCTTGTCCACCCCCACCGCCGCCTTTGTATCCTCCTTGTCCACCGCCTCCGCCCTTCTGTCCTCCTTGGCCGCCTCCTCCCTTATGTCCTCCTTGACCACCTCCACCCTTTTGTCCTCCTTGGCCGCCTTGACCACCTCCGCCCTTCTGTCCTCCTTGGCCGCCTTGGCCACCTCCGCCCTTCTGTCCTCCTTGGCCGCCTTGGCCACCTCCGCCCTTCTGTCCTCCTTGGCCTCCTTGGCCACCTCCGCCCTTCTGTCCTCCTTGGCCGCCTTGACCACCTCCGCCCTTCTGTCCTCCTTGGCCGCCTTGACCACCTCCTCCCTTCTGTCCTCCTTGGCCGCCTTGACCACCTCCGCCCTTCTGTCCTCCTTGGCCGCCTTGACCACCGCCCTTCATTCCTCCTTGGCCAGCACCACCACCTTTATGTCCTCCGTGGCCACTTCCACTGCCATGGCCACCTCTACCTCCTTGGCTATATTTGGATTCTTCTTCTTCTTCACCAAGGATTTCATCTGCTTCTACGAGAGGAATCTCTGCCGACTTTGAGTCCTCCACTTGGTTTTCAACAGCTTTAAATATGTTTTAAAAAACCCGTTAAACATACAATAGCATACAATAGAAGAAACACAAGAAATAAGTTAGGGATATGACTCTAACCTTGTTTTGTGTCATCGATGGAAGCAGAAACGGTAACGGCTAAAACAGCCGTCAACAAAAGAAACCACACTATAAGAGATCGTGAATTCATCTTTACTCTCTTCGCAACATGCAAAACTAATTGACGACCTACACACTTGCTTTTTTCCTATATATAGTTGTTGTACCTTACACTTAATGAGCAAGCAACTAAAAAATTAAGTATTAAATAAAAATTAATAAAGGATCTTGATGGCACATCATGACCAAAAACATCTTAGATGGCAGCTAGAAATATATCTGCAAACTTCGTTCAAGTGTCTCGAGACAACACGTAGGATTGAGAGTCGCCACGTACCAAGGTTTTGCGGGACTACTTTTGGTCATTACATTACATTATTATATGGCAAAATGCTAACATTTAAACTATGTACTTTCCATTTGCATGTGTTCTTGTTGACATGTATATTGTGATGTTCGTTATGAGTTGTGCATGTGGACACTGGAAATTAGCTTTACCTTGTGAAGGTGGCATCAGACGCTTACCTTGGCCCATGCATATGGACGTAAAACTACACCTGGTACGAGAACTTAACAATTTGTTTTTTTTTAATGAATAGCATAATTAAACGAAAATAGGATTGAAATGTATATTTACAAACAAAAAATTATGTATTTTTTCCTTGAGCCAAAGTGCAATAGTTTTACTAGTTGTAATATCTTTTAAAAAAAAGAATTGGTACGTTTAGAACAACAAGAGAATATAACTTTTTTGGCCAGTTCGGTTAAGGCCTCATTGACACAAATGCATAAGATCGATCTTGCGCACTTCAACCCATGGTTATGGGCCTTATGGTTATGGAGTCTATTTAATTTGATCAATTATTTTATAGTAAATTAATTTATTTTTCTTTTGTTTCTTATATATGAAATATTGAGATTTGTTTTATTTGACTGGAGTATAAGACCATCCTCGATGGCAGTATCTTATTGTAAGATACCGCCATCGAGGATGGTCTAACAAACGTTATTTTACTATATTTGTTATGAGGTTGAAGGTCTCATATTTTTTTTTATCTGAGTTTTTACTTTAATTTGCGCCTTACTTAGAACTAATATTTACATAAAAAGTATTTTGTAAGATACTTTCTTAAGGCAATATTATTGGGGGTATCTTAGTCCTTTAAGAAACCTCCGACATTATTGCATAAGACCAATATTATTGGGAGTATCTCAGCCCCTTAAAATACCCCAACATTCTCCTAAGATACTTCCAATGGGCTAAGATACTCTTAATAATGTTGGTCTTATGCAACTATTAGTTCTAAGATACCATGGATAAAGATGCTCTTACTTCTCACCACATATATATGTAGTAGGCAAAAATTGATGAAACTAAATACCTTCAACTAAAACTGAGGAAAAAAATAATTTAAGGCAAGATCCTGGATATATATAATTACATTTGATGGCTCTATGCCTCTATATATATAATTTATCTATGCCTCTCTATATATATAATTTCCTAAGAAGTAGGTATTTTAATTTCTCCTTTGCCTTTGCACGAGGAAGTTAATCTCCATATTCAACCATTACATTAGCGAAATCCGACTAATTAAGTTTGAAGTTAATGACTATATATGTTGTAATCTGAAGCATGACATTACGTCATTACCTAAATAACGAACACTAGAGTGACTAATATAAATTTTGACTAGTTAAATTTTTCATTAGGATCATTGATGATCGACATGTAGGAAGTACATGAGAATGCACGACAAAGGAGATTATCAACCTTTGTTACAAGTTATTGTCCTTAGTTAAACCATGTAAACATCGGACTCTCTTTGACACTATAGTACGCCGTGTAGACCTTCTCATGCCGGCGAGATTCAAGATTTTGGAATTCTTTTTAACATTACCATATCTTTTGGAATTTTTGTCTCGTGGATGACCATCGAATGATTATGAACTCGTTTGCAACATGATAATGGTATCCAACTTTTGTTTTTACACTCCTAGGCATATAAAAGTTTTTTTTTAACAAAATCTTAGGCTAAAAGCCAATTGATAATGATTGTCTTACAAATCCAATATCGATCTATCAATAATTATCTTTTTGTGGTATTTGGGAATATCCTTCTTTGTTATGTACTAAACTTTGGGATCTTTAAATTTATCATATCTTGGTACTTTGGTTTAACTCAAATTAGGTATTTGCCAAAAATAAATAAAAACAAATGATATAAATTATTCGCTAAAAAATTATACTATCTTCGTTTCAAATTACTTGTCGTTTAAAGTTTTTTCACACAAAGTAAAAAACAAAATTGTATTTTACTTTTCTTTAATATACTTTTAATTTCTTTATTGATCAAAACATTAAAACAGTTGGGATCGAATAGACAATTTATAGTAAAACTATAGCTACAGCTGTTATCGTAACTTAAAAATGTCTCTCGTGACTCAGTACAATATTGACTTTTGTTTTCATGTAGTGAAACTATGGTCTTTGTTTTTATATTTTTTTCATGTGCATTGAATGTTTGGAAAAATATTGTCTGAGACCTACCAATAGTGATGGGCTATTGCAATTATACGATGATCGAAACGACAAGGTTAGCAGAAGGGAACAGGAACATGTGTAGATAAAAGGTTTTGGTATGGATCTCTCGTGAAATCAATTCAAATACAAGTACATGGCATGTACTAGCTAGACAGTTTTAATGAATTTGGAGATCTCATCAGGTTACCATGCAGTTTTGTATTGTGACATAATAAGAGTAACTATATTGAAATCTCATGTTGTTAAAAAGTTTTAAACGTTCGTGTACATATT
>NW_006238923.1:14057985-14058188 GCF_000375325.1 Capsella rubella
CTATACTAATATTAAAATTCCAATATTTCTACAAACAAAATTTTCATAATTTTCCAACGAATTTCCAACGATAGTTGTGAATATTTCGCACCACAAGATATTTCTCTATTTGATCGTCAATAAAGTGGAAAAACAGACAATTCCGCCATGAACCAAGTTTTTAAGGGTATTTTACACATAACAATGAAACATGTGTATAGATG
>NW_006238923.1:14058288-14087700 GCF_000375325.1 Capsella rubella
TAAAGAACCCGAATTTTCTTCAATTTTCTCCTCCAGGGGCTTAAGAGAAAAGCTTGTCCTTTGTCTTGTGTGTGTGATTCCACAAGGCTGAGTTCGTGTACTGTATCAGAGACCAATCACATCTCTGTGGTGTACTTCAATCCGCCAGCACTTCCCCTTCATTCGATCCCACACGAGAGAAGCGACCGCCATCGTGTCAGATCTACATCAACGACCATCTTTCCTTCACAATAGAGAAGCGACCGCCATCTTGTGAAGCCATCATATCTATCCTAATACAAGCTCACCACCGAGTCTTGTATCATCCTCCCACACATTATCTCCATCTCTAATCAAAATGGCATGACACCATTCTCGTTTCTTCACAGATCCAGTACTCCGTGTAGCAAGAGTTTCTAACTTATTGGTATAAGTGCTCAGGGCTTCGATTTTGCCATTCAAGTCAGTGTACATGGCATCCATCTTCCCGTTGAAATCCACTGTCATGTTCTGCTGACCCGCTAGAATCTGTTCTATCATTGACTTCATCTAGGTATCTGCAGATGGAGAGGGAGGTGACTGGTAAGAAGAATTTCCATAGGTTCTGACGAAACTGCTGGTGCCTTTCTGACCATACCCATTGTTGTACCGGTTACCCTGTGTGTTGTCAAACTTCTGACCTTGATACCTATCACCATTGACGTAGTTCACATCTTTTTTTTCATCCTCATATGATTCAAAAGCCTCAACCTCAGCAGCAAACTTAACACTCTTCTTAGTAACACGAAGGTTATGCACTGAATCGAGCTTTACCTTAACGTCAGCGAGTTGAACACCATCCATGTTTTGAGCTAGCTTCTTCCTCTCAAAATCAACGACTTTAGTACTGTTGCTGGAAGCTAAGTTCTCAATCAGTTTGGTGGCTTGAGCTGGAGACCTTGTGTTGTAGTTACCGTTGCTATCAGCATCCAAAGCCATCTGGTACCTCCAATCCAATCCTCTGTAGAAAATGCCCAAAATCTGAAATTTGTCATACCCGTGGTGTGGACAATCTCTCTGATAACCCTTAAAACGCACTCAAGCAGCCTTGAAAGCCTCTGAGATCCCTTGAGGAAAGGTAGAAATCTTTTTCCGCAACTCCTCTGACCTCGCATCATCATAAAAATTGTTTAAGAACTCAACTTTTATATCCTTCCAGCACGTAAGATATCCAGGCTTCAACTCTTTCAGCCAAGATAATGCTTCTCCAACTAAAGAGTGCTGGAAAAGCTTGTAGTGCAGAAAATCCGAAGATACACCATCAGCCTTGATGCTAGATACCAGATCCTCAAACTTCTCAATATGGTCCATTGGATGCTCATAAGTATGGCCATGGAATGGGTGTTGTTCCTCTGAAATGTAGGAGGATGTATAGCAGAGCGGTTAGAATAAAACAGTGCAGGCATGTTGTATTCTCCAAGTGTACGGTTTTCATCCTTCTACTTCAGCATGCAACGCTAACTGATTGTTGTCTGCTGCGGCTTCGTGTCGATCGACACCAACGACGACTGGCTCAGGAATCACAGTCCCGTCAGCATTCAGCTTCTGCCCTTGTGCATTCCTCAGATGCCCATCTCCATCTCTAAGAGTACCCTCAACATCTTGAATCAAAATCACTAGCGCAACCATTGCTGCCTGTTTCTGAGCTTTTCGATTCTCTCTTTCTAAACCCGCTAGGTCTTGATCGTTGAGATCAACTAGCTCTGTGTTCTTGCTTCAGGTATTAGGCATGAAACTGAAACACCAAAACAAAAAGAGAAAAGAAAAGAGTAAGTAACAAAATAAAATAAAAACTTAGACTAAACTTTTATCCTTAATCTAATTGTAATCAAAATTGAGTCCCCGGCAGCGGCGCCAAAATTTGATCGGCTCAAATTTGCCCTGAGCTACTCACTCAATTAAGAGATCAATGTAGTAATTAGGGATCGAATCCACATAGATTCAAAGATTACACAATAAATATTAGGTATTAAATTAAGCTAAGCAAGCAGGTTTTTAAATTAAATAAAACAGCAAATTAAATTAACAATTGGTTTTTAAACTATAATGAAGAAACACTAGGCCTAGGGATATTCTCAGGAAATTCAGAATTGCAAATAAATAATTGTCAGGATTTATAAAGCACCGTTCTTGAACTCAAATCACAAAAATATAATCAATCAACTTTCGTTGCAAAGACTATCTATGTCTAGAACCCTAAATTCCAAATCTCTTTGCAAATTTATAAGTTTAAGACATGCATTTAATTCAGGTTTGATAAGTTCACATAATCCCTAAACCAAATCTCTTTGCGAATAGGTATTTTTCTCATCTAGATTATTTTCAGGAAATCAATAACACTTTCGTGTCTACCAATTAACCTAAGATCAGATTCTATGTTGCTTTCACTACTCTAGAACAAATTAACCACAATCTAGATGAAGAACTCTATAGATTCAATCCTAACATTCTAACAACCTAACAATTCATGAATTCCTTTGAAAACCCTAAACCTAACAAGAGAACTACTCAGACATGGTGATTGAAACAAACATCATGAATAAAATTGATATCATTAAAGAAATCAATAGCAGAAGTAAAGGAGTTCTGAATCTTCTCTGAAAGAGGTTTTGATTCTTCTCTCCTGAGTCTCTACAAATTTCTCTCTCCAAAATAAAGCTTAAGTCTTAACAAAACCCTAAAAACTCAATATATATGTCTTAACCACGAACTGGGCTTAATTACAAATAAGGAAAACTTCTGCGCCGAATCTGCAAATCTTCTGAACTTTAATTGAGCGAGAAATTCAATTGCCGTCAGATATTGGTGTCGATCGACACCGGAAGTTGTGACGCTCGACACTCACACCAAATATGCTCTCCCGGTACGTTCATTCGGCACATCTTCTCCAAATGCTCCCAAATGCTCCAAAAAGCTCTAATCCATGCCAAATAGCTCCTAATCCTGAAATGATTGTAAAAGACTCGAAAACACTATAGAAGCTCTATAAATAAGACTTATATCATGACCAAAAACCCGTAAAAACCATGATATATATTTGATCGGCTCAAATTTGCCCTGAGCTACTCTCTCAATTAAGAGATCACTGTAGTAATTAGGGATCGAATCCACAGAGACTCAAATATTACACAATAAATATTCAGTATTAAATTGAGCTAAGCAAGCGGGTTTTTAAATTAAATAAAAAAGCAAATTAAATTAACGATTGGTTTTTATACAATAATGAAGAAACGCTAGGCCTAGGGATATTCTCAGGAAATTCAGAATTGCAAATAAATAATTGTTAGGATTTATAAAGCACCGTTCTTGAACTCAAATCACAAAAATATAATCAATCAACTTTCGTTGCAAAGACTATCTATGTCTAGAACCCTAAATTCCAAATCTCTTTGCAAATTTATAAGTTTAAGACATGCATTTAATTCAGGTTTGATAAGTTCACAATATCCCTAAACCAAATCTCTTTGCGAATAGGTATTTTGCTCATCTAGATTATTTTCGGGAAATCAATAACACTTTCGTGTCTACCAATTAACCTAAGATCAGATTCTAGGTTGCTTTCACTAGTCTAGAACAAATTAACCACAATCTAGATGAAGAACTCTATAGATTTAATCCTAACAATCTAACAACCTAACAATTCATGAATTCCTTTGAAAACCCTAAACCTAACAAGAGAACTACTCATACATGGTGATTGAAACAAACATCACGAATAAAATAGACATCATTAAAGAAATCAATAGCAGAAGTAAAGGAGTTCTGAATCTTCTCTGAAGGAGGTTTTGATTCTTCTCTCCTGACTCTCTACAAATCTCTCTCTCCAAAATAAAGCTTAACAAAACTCTAAAACTCAATATATACGTCTTAACCATGAACTGGGATTAATTGCAAATAAGGGAAACTTCTGGGCCGAATCTGCAAATCTTTTGAACTTCAATTAAGCGAGAAATTCAATTGCCGTCAGATATTGGTGTCGATCGACACCAGAAGTTGTGACACTCGACACTCACACCAAATATGCTCTCCCGGTACGTTCCTTCAGCACATCTTCTCCAAATGCTCCCAAATGCTCCAAAAAGCTCCAATCCATGCCAAATAGCTCCTAATCCTGAAATGACTCTAAAAGATTCGAAAACACTATAAAAGCTCTATAAATAAGACTTATATCATGGCCAAAAACCCGTAAAAACAATGATATATCAGAAGCCTAGTCTTCTTAGCAGCAAGCTTCGTGAGGGGTTTCATATCAGGTCTCATTGATGATATGGTCTTCAGAAAAGATTCACGTCCCCAAGGGAAATCCAAAAACGAGTCGATGTCTTAAAGCATTTCAACATATTTGAAAGTTGGTCGGTGAGTCTGGCTTGAGGCAATGAGGACACCATCAACAATTAAGAGAAGCGCAAGACGAAGTTTCATCTCTGGATCGGTAATAGAAGGGTCCTCAAATGTTTTGGCGAGATCAGCTTGTGTGAACTTCCTATCAGCACTAATCAATTTGTAACACTCATCCCCATCAGAAGGAGAGGGATCGTAATCATGATCATAATCTTCAGGATACTCGCCGCATGGAAGGCCAGTCACAGCGCCAAACTCCACCAAAGAGAACCGCATTGGGTATCCACCGAATACTGTCTAGAACTCATATCTTTTCTTGGATACCAATTGTCTACAGAGAAGAGCATGTATTAATTTGCAGGAGATAGGACACTCACTAATTCGGAGTCTGAAGAGAGACCCAAGACCGGAACCCAAAATCTTGTCTATGGCTTTAGTGCCTCTGAGAACTTTGCAAACGACAGTAAGTATGTCTGGCCTAGAGTACACATTGAGTCTAGCGTCTGGATAACGGTCGGTGGCAAAAATCCGAGGGGGAAGAAGGTTGTCCCACTCATCGGACAAATCTGAAGTTGAATCCATAGACGGTTGTTAATTTGATGACGACGGTTTGTCGTTGGAAGGTCGGAAAAATTTAGTTATTCGACGGTTGCCTTTCATATTAAACCAACTGCGATGGAATTGTCAAGAGGATGTAATTAAATACATTTTTTTCCAATTCCGATTGTAGGAAGAAATTGGAAGTGGTTTGATTTTCAGATTGTTAGAATGTTACCTAGGGTTTCGCCGACCGGAGAAATAGACGACGGATGATATGACACTTTTGCCGGATTAATGTGGAAGCGAAAACAGAAGAGGTGATGAGTGACCACGCCGCAAAATGTGGTCGGAGAGAAGAACGATATTTCTCCGGCGGTTTGACGACGACAGATTAGGGATCGTGAGAGTTTAGGGAACGATTTTTGGTTTGAATTTTGAAATGTTTTCACTTTCCAAAATGTTTTTACTTTTTATCTTTTGTTTTTATTTTTTAACTATTAAACAGAAAACTAACGAAAAACAAAATGAACTAGACTAGTTAGTTAAGAGGACAACATTGACATTTCAACACATAGAAGTATATCAAGAGCAAAAAGTGGGTGTATGCGCGAAGACTTTCCCACAAAGTGGGTCTACGTGTGATAAACTCGAAAAATTTATTAACAAAAATATTTTTCTTCACCTCAAAAAGTTGGTGGATTGAGTGTGTCGGCGTCGGATTCCTTGAAAATTGAGTGTTATTTACTTATCATCGATCCTTTCACAGATCTTTGTGGCGTCTTTCAATCCACATGAACATGGATCATGCTTGCCGTTATTCAAACTCAACTCCAAACTCTTGGAGAACTGCTAACAAAGATTGAACAGCCACCACCTGTAGAACCCAACATGAACAACAATCCTCGAGGAGTGAATCATGTAGAAGAAGATTTTTTTGATGAAGATGAAGATAAACTTGATTATGAACGTGACCATAGACCAATGAGACAACATAATCGAGCTGGAGGTAGAGAAGAGGAAGCGGGACAAGAAAGTAGAGATGTGAAGCTCACAACACCAACTTTTGCAGGAAAAGTTAATCCAAATGCATACATGGGTTGGGAAAGACGTATGGAGTATATATTTGAGTATTACAACTACTCGGATCAAAGGAAAGTGTCACTAGCTGCTGCTCAACTTACTGAAAATTCTTTAGCTTGGTGGGACAGTGACGTGTCTGAAAGGAGAAGGCATAGACATGTTCCAATAAGAACTTGGGAAGATATTAGGTTCCAATTGAGGAAGAGATATGTCCTTGCTTATTATTACAGATATTTGCATAAGAAGTTTTGGAAACTTTCTCAAGGATCTAAATCTGCAGAAGAATACTTTGATGAGTTTGAAACGCTTAAGAACATATTGGAGACCAAAGATTCTGAAGAGACTTTGATGGGTCAATTCATAGACGGTTTGGAAGATTGAATTGCTAGGAAAGTGGAGAGGCAAACCTATCATGATATAGACGAGTTGTTACATCTTGCAATTCAAGCTGAACAACATATTAAGCGGGAAACTCTCTCAACAAACCGGAGCAAATCTACATGGAATCAACAAAATCTGAAAACTCTAGAGAAAGGAAAGGCTATTGAGACAGATTCCAGATTCAAAAGGTCTTTACCGGAAAGTTCTAAAAGCTCCATTCCATAACAAGGTAAGACTCCAATTCAAAGATTTCGTGATATAACTTGTTTTAAGTGTCAGGCAAAAGGACATTATGCAAGAGATTGTCTAAACGAGCGAGTCATGATCTTAAAGGCCTATGGAGAATATGAGTCTAAAGACGAGAAGGAGTTTGAGACTGAAAATTCAGAAGAAGATGTTGTGGAATATGCAGACACATGAGAACTTCTAGTTATAAGGAGAGCTTTCAAAGTTCTCTTTGAACCAAAGATTATCGAAAGAGAGAACATCTTCCACTCTCGGTGCACTATTAATTCTAAGGTATGTAGTTTGATCATTGATGGAGCTTCTTATACTAACATGGCTAGCAAGTATTTGGTTGATAAGCTAGGTCTACAAAAGACAAAGCAACCTCGACCATATCAACTTAGGTTGCATAATGGTGATATTGATCTTGAAATCGGCGATCAAGTTATGTTCCATTCAGCGTTTGAAAGTACGCAAATCAAGTTTTGTGTGATGTGGTTCCTATGAAAGCTGGACATCTACTATTAGGTCGTCCTTGGCAGTTTGATAAAGAAACACTACACAATGAAAGAACCAACTGATACACCTTCTCACACAAAAACAAGAAGCATTCACTTGCACCATTAACCCTTCAAGAAGTGCATTAGAGGCAAAAAACAATGTCGAAAGGAAACAAGCTAAGTAAAACTAATCTTTATGTAACACCTTCTTCTGTTTTGAAATCTCTTGGTCCTCAAACACAGGTGCCACTAATGATCTTTAAGGAAACTTTGTTTTCACGTCTTGAAGCGCAAGATTTACTGACTAATATTGTAGAACTTCTAGACAAATTCAGTGACGTTTTTCCAGAAGAGATTCCACCCGGATTACTACCTATTAGAGGGATTGAGCATTAGATTTATCTGGTTCATGTAGCACCTTCGCCAAACCGAGCTGCTTATAGAGTAAATCCATAAGAAGCAAAAGAGCTAGAGAAACAATGCAAGGTTTGGAGAATGTGAGTGGATTGCCGAGTTATTAACAATATCACTGTCAAGTATATGCATCCAATTCCAGGCCTTGATGACGTGCTAGATGAACTCAATGGAGCAACTATCTTCTCAAAAATCAATCTAAGGAGCGGATATCATCAGGTAAGGATGAAAGAAGGAGATGAATAGAAAACATCGTTTAATAACAAACAAGGCTTGTATGAATGGCTGGTTATGCCATTTGGACTCAAAAACGCTCCAAGTACATTCATGAGACTCATGAACCTCATTCTAAGGACTTTCATCTGTAAGTTTATTGTGGTTTATTTTGATGATATCTTGATCTATAGATCTAATTTTGAAGACCACTTACATCATCTTGAGCAGGTTTTTGAAACACTTAAGACTGAATAACTTTATGCGAATCTTAAGAAATGTACCTTCTGCACTGATCAAGTTACTTTTCTAGGATTTGTTGTAAGTTCTCAGGGTTTGAAGGTCGATGATGAAAAGATCAAAGCAATACAAGACTGGCCAAAACTATCCACCATTGGGCATGTGAGAAGTTTCCATGGTCTGGCTAGTGTTTACAGAAGATTTGTAAAGGATTTTAGTACCATTGCGGCACCACTGACCTTTGTGATAAAAAAAGAACGTGGGGTTCAAATGGGGTCAAGCTCAGGAAAACATATTCAACAAGCTAAAAGACAGCCTCACACATGCGCCTGTTTTGGTACTTCCTAATTTTGATAAAACGTTTGAGATTGAATGTGATGCTTCTGGTACATGTATAGGAGCTGTCCTAACTCAAGGAGGAAAACCAGTTGCATACTTTAATGAGAAACTTAGTGGAGCTTCCCTCAACTACCCAACTTATGATAAGGAACTCTACGCATTAGTAAGGTCTCTTGAAACTTGGCGACATTATTTAGTGTCAAGAGAGTTTGTTATTCATATAGATCATGAGATGCTAAAGAAGAGGCATGCAAAATGGCTTGAGTTCGTGGAGACATTTTTTATGTAATCGAGTACAAGAAGGGTAAGGAGAACATTGTAGCCGATGCATTATTCAGGAGTTACACTCTAATCAGTACAATGGAGGCTAAAATCATGGGATTCGAGCATATCAAACAAATATATGAAGGTGATCCAGATTTTAAAGAGATATTCAAAGAGACCAACAAACCTGCTTATGGAGCATTCTACCAGCACAATGTATTCTTGTTCAAGGATTAGAGGCTTTGTATTCCACAAGGGTCCGTGAGAGAGCTGATTACTGGAGAAGCACATGGAGGAGGGCTTATGTGACACTTTGGCCGAGACAAGACATTGAGTGTTCTTATGGAACATTTCTTTTGGCCACACATGAAAAGTGATGTGGAGATATTCTGTTCTAATTGCATCACTTGCCTAAAGGCAAAATCCAGGTCACATCCACATGGTTTATATATGCCTTTGCCTATTTCTAACATGCCTTGGGTAGATATTTCTATGGAGTTTTTTTTAGGTCTACCAAAGATCAACCACAAGTATTCCATTTTCGTAGTTGTGGACAGGTTCTCCAAGATGGCTCATTTCATACTATGTAACACAAATAATTCTGCTACACAAACTTCATAATTCTTTTTCAAAGAAGTTGTTCGCCTACATGATTTCCAAGGACCATAGTTTCAGATCGAGATACAAAATTCCTAAGGCACTTTCCGAAAACTCTATGGAGAAAGTTAGGAACTAAGCTCCTCTTCTCAACCACTTGTCATCCACAAACTGATGGCCAAACAGAGGTAGTAAAACGGACTCTTTCAACTTTGTTGAGAACCACGGTGGGTAAGAATTTAAGGAATTGGTTATCTTGTTTACCTTATATTGAATTTGCTTATAATAATGCTAACCATTCGGCTTCTAATTTTCATCATCGAGCATGAAGAGCTTCATGAATATGAGATTAATAAAGAAGTGCTAGAAAACATTCAAGAACTACACAAAACTTCACAACTATGTTTTTGCCATTTCTTGAAGGTATTAAAGAAACTGCCTTGTTCAGCATTTCAAAATCAGAGAAACCCGCCAGTCTGGATAACCCGCCTGCCTAAGATAACCGGCCGGTACTAGTAAGAACTCGCCAGTCTGGAAAACCCGCCTACCTAAGATGACCGGCAGCTACTAGTAAAAACCCGCCAGTTTGCAACCCGCCATATATGTCTTATCAATCCAATAAAAACGTGTTGTTTTCTTGTTTTGCAGGAATATATAGTTACTTTTGTTCCAAGTGTGTTTTCTTTTAAGTCCTTTAGAGTAAGTGCATTAGCATATCCAGCAAAAGGTCCCACATAATTTATGGTAAAATAAAAATAAAAAATGAAAAAAACAGGTGGGACGTACGCAGAAACGGGTGCCTTGTTATCCACTATTCGCGGGCCCCACTGACACGTGGGGGCCCGGGATTGGTTGTTTTTTGTTTTTTTTAGATCGTCGTAAAAAAAAAAAAATATCGGGACGAAAGCAAGTCCCACCAATGCCTTTGCTCTTAAGAGTCTGTTGTTTTGCAAGTTTAGTCCTTTTATTATGTAACAATTCAACCCTACAATTTCCCCAGCTGCTGGACTCTTATATAAAGTCCCTTCTGAGCTATGTTTCTTTTAAGTTGAATGAAATAAAATGAGTGTTTTCTTATGTTTTCTTCAGAGATAGAAGCAACCACCCTCTCCTTCTTCTTGTGTGTGATTCCTTGAAGATTGAGTGTTATTGACTTATTATAGATCCTTTCACAGATCTTTGTGGCGTCTTTCAATCCACCATCTAACCATCTCATTCTCCGTATTCTTCATAGAGAGCCTGTCGGCAAGTTGAAGAGTCTCCACCGCGAAATCCACTTCACTCCACCAGTTCACCCACTTCGATCTACAGAGAGTGCTCTTCGGCCAGCTTCAGATCTCCATCTTCCACCACACTTCTGGATCCAAACCCTTGGTTCCTGTATCATTATGCTACCTCAATCTTCGAGTATCTTCATCAATTAGAGGAAAATAAATCAATCAATCTCTGATTTTATAGATTTCACTATTCTAGAGAAAAAAAGATTGAGTAGTTTATTTGATTCACAATTCAGGAGAAAGCAAAGTCAAGGTCTTTGATTGAGAGTTTCCTTGTCCATATTAGAAGAGTTTATAGATAGCTTGGGTTATTCATCCAAAGCTACAAGATTTATTCGGCCGTTATTGTTTCTTTGATTTTTTTTTTGAACTAGGAAGTGAAATTGTATCCTGAAAGTTGTTTATGTGGACTTTAATGGGAATCAACCATTGAAGGAGGAAACTGGAAACTGGAAAGCTTGTTTTTTCATTCTTGGGTAATGAATGATGTGATGGTATTAATTGTAATCTAATCACTTACCACACCACTAAGCTACATCAAGGAAACGTTTCCGCAGCTACAAACTTAATCACATGGTAATGGATAATAATATGAAAGAGAAAAGAGAAAGAGAGTTGGGAGCATTATTTTATAGTCATTTTATTATCTAAACTAGTTTGTTTCAACGATTTACTTTAGGGGAAAAATAGTACTAAAAACCTGAAACACTACAAAAACGGTCTAAATATTCGAAAGAGTGTTATTTTGCACAAAACTTAAGAAAATGGTGCTATTGTGCAAGTTTCCCTTAAATTATCAAACCTCAAGGAGCAATTGATTAACAAACCAAGAATACACAAATATTATTTAATCTAAGCTTAATATGTTATCTAATTTGATTTTATAAACTTGACTAACAATACAATTCAAACTAAATAATGCAAAGCAAGACGAAAGAAACTAAATATCAAAAGACTAACAAGTTTTGAAATCAAACAAAGCGAGAAATAGTAAATTACTAAGCAATAATTAAAGACGAATTCTCGGGCTAAGGCAATTGACTAGAATGACAAAGAGATGGGTTATGAAGGTTCAAACAACTTCTAACAAAGAATGATCCTTAGATCATTGAACACTAAGCAAGACTAACTCATTTCCAAGACATTAATCCCTTTACTAATTAATCACTTATCAACTTTTTCCAAAGGCAATCAAATGATCAATAAGCATTATAAAAAAGTCTTTCTAACCACTAATCATCCTAGTCAACAATTTACAAAGTTAAGGAATGAAAAGCACTAAAAAGTTTTGGTTCTCTTATTGGGTGTCAATAACGTATCGTGCTGTCGAAAAGTTGATCTTACCAGGAGATTTGTGGCGGGATAGTGGATCCAAGGAAAAGGAACAGATCTTGGGGGTCAGATGCTTCATGTCGTTGACTACATACCTCGATTTATTGCAAAGTCGTGGATCTCGCATCCGCTAGTTATAATGGTTGACTTTCTATGCCGGCGGTGTCAGTAGGTCACAAGCTTCCTCTCCAACATTGTCATTCTCTTAGTGGGTATTGGAGAGTGGTTTTAATAGAATTTAACTTTAATCGAAATCTAATGTTATTTAGTCAATTATTTTAAATCTTTACTTTAATCCAATAGTATTTGTTCTTATATTTATAAAATCTGCACTAAAAGAATCTAAAATCAAATGCTATTGCTTCTCGTATTTACAAATTCTTTTTTTTTTTTGAAACACAAAACATTCATTCATTAAAGTTAAATGTTCTCAGCGTACATAGACAGAGCAAACTTTGCTAGGGAGTCGGCCTCAACATTGGCTGCTCTAGGAATGTGTCAACAGGAAAAGGAGGAAAAAGACTTAGAACTGAGAAGAATATCATCAAGAACTCCATGAGCTTCTGGTAAACATTGTGACAAGTTGATAGCTTGGACTAAGCATCGAAAGTTGGATTCAATGCGAATATGCGAGAGATTGAGCTCGATCGCCATCATAATAGTTGCTCGAAGAACAAGGCATTCCGCCATAAGGGGAGAGGAGACGTGCATTGTGATAGATGATCTGCGAACCGACTCCATAGACTGATAAGAGATCAAAACGCTTCCAAGTCCCGCAGCCCTTAGGTCTTCTTGGCACGCTGCATCCAAACAGAGCACTCGCACTCCCGATGCCACATGGGGAGGAGAAGGAGGGGAGGAGACATGAGGGGACATGTTTCAGAGAAGGAAGAGATTGAGCTGCTTGCCACTCATTTGCATCCTGGATTGCTTTAAGGATGGTATTTGTTGGGGAAAAATCTCTAGCGCTGAACATCTTCTGATTTCTAGAGAGCCAAATATTCCAGCAGATCCAGTAGAAAAGAGGCCCTTGAGACACACTAGTTGGAGGAAGACAAGTCATTTTGTTCCCTTGGACTAAACCAACTTTATATTGGTGAATGTTGTTTGCAGGAAACGATCCAGAGAAAGGGGCTAGACTCCAAACCTGTACAGCAAAAGGGTATTTAAACAGAATATGTTCCAATGATTCAAATACTCCACATCGACAGCAAGAGAGATCCAAGCTAAGGTTTCTAGCTTGGAGTTGTGCACTAGTTGGCAAGGCTCCTTTTATAGCTTTCCAAGGAAACAATTTAATCTTTTGTGAGATATGGAGATTCCAAACATCGGGGTACCATTTGAACTCCGGGTGAAGATTTGGTTGCGGTCCCACATCCTGCAAATCTCGAGCGATGTGATAGCCAGACTTGGTAGTGTAGTCTCCTTTGCTAGAGTGAATCCAAATTCTCTTATCATCACAGCCTAAGCGACTAGATTTGATGGCCAGGATATTGTCTTTCAGAGAAGGAAAGAGAAGTGAGACAAGATCTTCATTCCAATCCACATAATTGGCTAAGAACAGATCTTTAAGAAGCAGGCCTTGTGTTCCAAATGTAGCGGGCCCGTAAGGTTGAGATATCAGAGGCAATGGGATCCAAGCATCCTCCCAGATGCTGATAGAGGAGCCGCAGCCGACTGCCCATCCAAGGTTACCTCTTAGCAAATCTCTTCCCCTTAGAACGCTTCTCCAGCCATGAGATGCAGAAGTTGAGCAATTCGTTTCCAAAAAACCAGTGGTGTTGCAATACTTGCCAAGGAGGATCCTAGCCAAGAGACAAGTCGGATCTTGAATCAAGCGCCATCCTACTTTGGCTAGCAATGCATTATTAAAGCATTGTAGGTCACGAAAGTCTAATCCACCATCCTTCTTCGATTTAGTTAATCGATCCTATGCTACCCAACACATTTTCCTTCTCTGAGGACTATCATCCCACCAAAATCTAGTCAAAGCAGACTGAATTCTTTTGCACAATGACACTGGCAATTGAAAACAAGTCATAGCATAAGATGGCATATACAAAAATTTCACCCTATAACCCAACCTAATACACGTATGTAATTAATACCCGTAATTAAGATTTGTTGTATGATTCATTTTCATCAATTTTTTATAATCAGTTTTCATCTTTCAACGATGTGCGAAAACTTTAAATAAAAAAAATTGAAATCAGAAAAGAAAATACATGATTGTAAAAGATTTGGTATAATTTCGTTAAAATTGTAAAAATCATTTTCATATAGAATTCAATTATATTGATTTAAACCAAAGGATATCATGTGTCATTGAAAGTACACTTCTACGGATATGTTCCTTTAGTTTCTATGTTTTCCCATGTAAAGTTTGAAGCTTGTCCCATTTTAGTGGGTATTCAATAAAAGACTTATTAAAAAAAAGTGTTGGGAACAGTGAACGATTGATTTAGGATATATCAAATATGATATTTTTAAGGGAAATTGTAACTCATGGACCCAACAGACAATTTATTTAAGAATTTAACCTGCATAATTTATTAATTTGCTCTCTTTTTCTCGGACGGTTTTTTCCCTATTATCCCCCTAAGAACTTAGGACATTGATCGGTCAAAGAATTGGGAAGAAGATTTTTATTCAGATTTTATATTTTTTCGAGGAAAATTAAAATAATATGAATTTTAAATCTGAATCGTCGTTTCCATTTCCCAATAAATTAACTGTTGCAACGTTTGGTTTATATTATATTTATTGGTTTTTCTCTCAGCTCTCACTCTTTCTTCCGTTGTTTCTTCTGGGAATCTAGAACCAAAACTCCTTTTGTAATCTCGCGTTTATAGACGGAAAATTAGTTTCTATCAAATTTCAAGTTTTTAGGTTGATTCCTTAGTTAGTTTACCGATTTTGATAGGGTTTTACTTTCTGTCAAACAGATGACAGATCTGGATCTTCCCAATCACCTGCGGAGAGGAACTCTTGGGAGAGAGGGTTAATGTATATCACAAAATGGCATGTGTTCCGTAAGAGTTCAAATTTCATGTATATAAAAAATGTTATGTTTCGGCTATTCCCCAAGTTTTCCAAATGTCATGTTCCGTAGGAGTTTAAATTTCAGGAAGATACCGTGGGGATTCTGTTTGGTGCTGATCAAAGCGGGTGTGCCGAAATTTTCACTGAAACTGATCTTCTCTATGTCCCATTTAATTTTGATAACAAAAAACATAGGGTTTCATTGTGCATTGATCTTCTGAATGCTACTATCACTGTCCTTGATTGTAATGCGCAACTCCGTAACGATAACATCATATGCCGGGAACTTCAACCCATCGTTGTGATGCTACCATTTCTACTTAACTGGCAGGTCTGCCTCAGAAAAACACAGATTTCTACACGGAGCCATGCATATCCCAGGTAAAATCTCCTACTGATTATGGCATTATGGCAATCTTTTTAATAAACGTCAATGTTACCAGAGGGCTCGATGAACGCGATGAAGTTGACGCTGGGAACCTTGAATCGGATATCAAAAAATTTATATTTACAATCATTCTTGGCGGAGTTGAGTAGGAATCTTCTAAAAATGTTATCTTGTTAAGTTGTAGGTTGAACAAGTAATAGGATTATTATATGTTTTATATGTAAGTGGAACTAATATTTTATTGATGGATGCATTTCAGTTGGTCTATATCATCGACTAAATTGCTGTACTATTATCCGTAATTTATTTGTGTTCTCGGTATATACTAGCATTGTTTGATAACCTTTGTTTTATCAGCTATAGTTAAGTTTTATGCCTTTCTTTTATAAATCATTATGTGTGTTTCTCATATCGCTGAGTACTGTGTATTTTTAATACGATAAAAACTGTTTGAACGCGATACTCATCTAATTATCCTGATACCAAATTTACTATTTTAATTTTAATTTAACGCAAGACAATATGTAGTATGTTGTCGTATTCGCCTCTTCATTTTGATTTGTGCGTAAATGTTTTTAGGAAAATATGCATATTGTCTAACCTGAATTTTGTCGTTTAAGTACATTATCTATATAAAGAGATATGTTTTTCCCTTAATTTACGCTGTATATTTTTATTAAGATAACATATGATTGAATGCGATACTAAACCAATTAACTCCATAATGAATCATATAACTATTAACTTTATACAAGACAATAGTTTTTGATATGGTGTCTACTCTATTTGACTCTTCTACTAATTTTAGCATAAATGTTATTGTTATCTTTAGCTTATAGTCTAACCCTATTTTGATCGTGTTAGTGCATTATCGAGAAAAATTGATAATCGTAATTCTAAAAATTCTATATGCTTTGGAGAAGCAAAAATTACTCTTAGTCATATTTTATTTACTCTCTCTCCTTTTAATGTATTTGCCTCCAAAGTAGCCTTTTTTTTGCAACAAATCCGATATCAACCTAACTAAATAGATAAATTATATGTTTGTTTCCTAGTAACTTTAACCGTTTGTTTTTAGTAATTTAACAAAAGACTAAACATGATACTCAACTAATTGTCCTGATTCTGCGTTTGGCATGTAACATTTAAGTTAATGCAAGGTCTTATAATTCAATAAGTTAATGTGTTTGGTGCATAAATTTTATTGTAATTTTATCTTATCGTATAAAACAATTATTATCGGTTGATTAAAGTTACTTGATAACAATATATCGTTAAAACAACTTTTAGATACCCGATAACAATGCATATATATTATTGTAATTGTAATTGTTATTTTATCCTATCATATAAAACAATTGTTACTTGATAACAAGATATCGTCTAAACGATCTTTAGTTACCTGAAAAATATATATATATATATGTATATTACGTTTTGGTAATTTATTGTCTTGTTAGGTTTCTTATGTACGTAATTATCTCCATATCATTTTCGTGTTACTTTACTGTCCATTTTGTTTTTTTTACTAGCAACTCGTTTGATTATCGATAGTATACATACATAAAGATAGACAACAAAGCTAAACTTCCCATACAATAACCAAAAACACATTGTTTAGCTAAACAGTGTTCTCAAACAGAACATTGCTTAGGTAAACACCGATTTTAGAGTTTTCCCTATTCGGATCCGATACATCAATTATTCTACAATAACCTAGCAATAGATTTGATATATAAACAACGTAAAACTACTGCTACCATCTTCTTCTGCATAACTATTTATTTCACAATTGATAGCTTGACTTCGCCTGATGTACATGCCTAAAAACATCCCACCGAGTCCTCTTCTCCTCATTGATTATGGACCCTGGGCAAACAGAATTTTAAATATGACATCCATAGTGTAATAAATTTAAAATTACAAAAATCAACCAGATACTTACATTTCCCCCGTTGCACGGTTGTAACCTAGTGAACAATACCTACTGCATTGTCTTCTTAATGTTATATGTGATCAACATGATTCCTACTTGTTAGTTCTCAGTATAAGTTTAGAATATTGGATACTAAAGCTATTGCAAGATTTTTTGTTCACCTTAAACTCTCCCCTTGAGAATATGCATCTTTTCCTAGGGCGTCTTGGCGGTCTTTTCACATACGGCGGTGCCAATTTTGCACCGCCTACATCGTTCGGTGATGGGGCCAAAGCAGACATGTTGGGGACTTGCATGATCATCTCCTTATAAGCAAACCTAAAATGAAGAACTAAAGTGTCTACCTGAACTCCATCATTTATAGCTGTTGCGATCGCATGTGAGTAAGAAATTGTTAGGAGATGGAATTCACGGCAGGCGCATGTACATTCCCAAAGCTGAACCGAGAAAGTCAAGTCTTCATCATCCCGAACCTCATACTGACCGCCAGCACTCTTAACCACTAGGAAACTCATACCTTTCTCATAATTTTTGAGGACCATCTCATTGACTTTGGGGGTTGGGGGGGGGGGACAGTATGGTTTCCTCGCTGCCTCCCTTCTTAAAGAAAACCACGTGACCAGGATTGCCCGAATTGTTTCTAGGATGGAGATGACAGGGTAGTCACAAGCCATTGTAAGTACATTATTCAGCTGTTTCAGCGATGTTACTAGTCATAACATTGTACTTGGTCCAATGCTCAAATCCAATCTTGGTCAGATAATCCGCATGTCCCGTTCATTGCTCGTATCTCTGCAAACAGCTTGTTGAAATCGCTCAACCAGTACTCTCTTACTGCGCTTGAAACCAAACAGCTTAGTTGCTCAGAATTGAATATTGCCAATATATTCCTTTTTCAGATGCACTACGCAAGCCACATCAGACGCCATCAGATATACCTACAAAAGCAGCTTATTATCAGACTAATTTGGTTTTATCTTGCCAAATATTTTATTATTTCCATATTATTTTCGTAGACCCCTACTAGTTATATAGTAAACATAATGTTAGCAACAACAATCGAAAACTACAATCAAAATTTTATCATGTAATTGTCGCGATAATACATTTTGTGCAAACCATCATCAGATAAACAGTTAACCCCGATAAATATATTATTATCATGTTAAACAGATTATCATAGCTGGATAATTAGCCTTATTATTTTACGATATTGCTAATCCACTACTACAAGAAAACAAGAGTCCTAAAACGGTCCTGAAATGACTATTTGCGACCATTGCGAGACTATTTAAGTTGGTCGCTAAAAACGGTCGAAAAATATACTAGTCACAATTACGTCGCAGATATGCGACTCTTTTGAAACTAATATATATGGTCGCATAAAAGCGACGATTTAGAGACATATAATAACAGTCGTATCTTTTGAGATAATGGTCACAATAACGTTGTATATTAGCGACTGTTTTGAAACTAATATACATGGTCGTATATTTTTTGTCGCAAATTAAAGTGGTCACAAAACAGTTGCTAGTTTAGGACTTTACGGACAAACCACAAAAAAAAAAAAAATACATGGTTTTTTTAATTAGTCAAAAATAATTAAATTAAAAGTAATTTTATTTATTTCTTAAATTGATTACAAACAGTAAACACAAAATATCATGATTTTAGTTTCATGATTTAGATTATAAATCAAAATTTTTATTTCAAAAAAATCATGAAATTAAAAAATAATTCTTTTATCAGATTAACTAATAAAAATAAATAAAATACATAAATGGAATTCAATATAGTGAAAAGCATAGTCGACAGCGAGTTTGAGGATCGAGGTGAACAGAAGCTTTGTGTTTGTTGATGTGGTGGTGGGGAAAGGCATAAGCTTCGAGATCTGTTGGTGATGAACAACAGCCGAAGCTTCAAGATCTGGTGGTCGGAAGCTTCAAGATGCAGTGGTGGTGAACGGCCGAAGGTCAGATATGGTGAACGAACATATGTGAGATGTCGTTAGCGGAAGTTTAATAATCTCGGTAACAAGGTGAGAGAAGACTTGTTGAGTAGGAGAAGAAAAAAAAAAGAAGAAGGAGAAGAAGAATCGTTGAGATGAATAGGTGAGTCTTTGTCTTCATGTTTCGTTGAGGAAGACGAAGAAGAGAAGAGGAGAATTGGAAGGAGATGATTTTGTCCGTTAGATCTAATCTATCAACCTCGGATATTCAAATAACACTGCTATCCTTGTCTTCATGAATCAGCCAATGAGAAGCTTCACAATTTTTAACTCAATAAAACTTAGATAATCTTTATAAACAATATTATTATTTCATTTTGATTAAAAGAAAGGAAACAAACCTAACACTTCTCGATTTTATTATTTTTACTCATTTTAGGAATTGGGATTTTAGGATTTGAAACTGATTATATTAGATTTACATTTTAAACTAATCAAATTTAGGCTTAAATTATTTTTTTTAGAATTTAAGTTTTTGATGTATACAATAGTATTATATATTCATTTGATTATAAATTTTAGATTTTTAAATAATCAAATTAAGGCTTAATTTTTACTGTCTTAGAATTTAAATTTTGGATGTACAAAATGTTATTAATCATTTCATTAAAAATAGAAATAAACCTACAATTATGATAAGTAATCTAATCATTTTATTTTGGATTGCCACAGTTTTGTGACTAAAAAGAAGCAAAATCGTCACTTTTGGGTTTAAGTTCCTAATATGTAGCATGTACGTGGGTAATTTGTGATTGATTTGTAACATTCTATATATTTAGTCTCAAACAGTGACTCTTTTGTGATTCTATAGATTTAGTCTCAAGCATGTTTAAAATCCTCTTATGGTTTTGTGATCGTCGAGCGTTGGTAAACGGTCGCAAGTTAGTATCTAATTCAGGTGTTAGTCGCAAAATGCGTTACAGATTCGTTCCAAACTGCTACGGTTTTGTGACAGTTCTTTCTTCGTTACAAAGCAAAATTTTGAATTCTACACATTTTGATCAAAACTGATTTATCCAAGCACTAATAAGAACTTAAGATGGTAACCTAGAGTATATTCTAACAGTTTAAGTTTTTAAAATGTTTTTGTGATTGATTCTGATCATATCAACGTAAATACGTAAACACAAGCATGTTTACAATCTTCCTATGGTTTTGTGACCGTCGAGCGTTGATAAACGGTCGCAAGTTAGTATCTAATTCAGGTGTTAGTCGCAAAATTTGTTACACATTCATCGCAAATCGTTTCGGTTTTGTGACAGTTTTCTCTTAGTCACAAAGCAAAATTTTGAATTTTATACATTTTGATCCAAACTGATGAACCCAAGCACTTATAAGAACTTATGATGTTATTCTAGAGTATATTGTAACAGTTTAAGAGTCTCAAACATTGTTTTAGTAGGTTTTTAATGAAATTTTCACAAATTTACAAACCTTCTTATAAAATAACATGTAACACTTTAAATTGATTTGGATCTTCTGAACATTTCTATGCATATAACACAAATAAAAATAATCTTAATCTTGAGTATTATAACAAAAATATAAACAATTTTGTGACCAAAATATTGTTACAAATAAGACGCGAATTTGCTACTCCTCGTTCTTACTTCAAGTCTAGTTACTTACTAGTCTCAAATTGCTACTATTTTGTGACCGTATAGATTTGTTACACCATCGTCGGTTAATCGTCGTATATAAGAGATGCGTTACCGACTAATTGCTGTCGTCCCAAGTTGGCGATGATTTTGCTTCTATTGTTTGTGTAGTCGGTAAAGTGTCTCAGATAAGTTGCAAAACGGTCGCTTATATTTGCGACGAAGATAAGCGTCACAACGTTTAGTCCCAAAATGCAGGTTTTCTTGTAGATCTGCTACAACGAATATTATTAGAATTAAATAGCAATTTATTTTATCGTACCTTGCAAATGCTTGCATATTTTGAGGAATGGCGGTCAATAACCAAAACGCTCTCGGACACCTTTCCCAAGATACCTAAATGAAGAAAAGTGATTTGAAAATAGTAGATCTTGACCTCTTTTTGCATCCATTTTAGGCAAGTTTTTGCCTTCTTTGCCGAACCTAGAGGTCCTCCCCCCCTCCTCTGATGGTTCTTTCTTTGCTCTCTTTTGCGTTTCATCTTACGCATCTCCTCTGTATCCAAAGGATTTTGTGATGTTTGCACGTCTTTCCTTTCCTGGATTTCCCATTGTTCCCCACGGTGGCGTTATGAGATTTAACTCTTTCCCATTTCAGCTCTCTGAGCTTTGAAAAGATTACTTTCAACCTCAGACGTCTTTGCCTTTTAATATCAGTTCTCTACCCTACAATCTCTGCTTCCTAGAGCTCCTTCACTGTAGCCTTCTATGCCTATCAATCCTTATACGCCTCTTATGTGCAATCCTTCCTCCTGACCATCATCATGTCTCACAGGTCTCGTCCTAGCTGGTACAGAGCATCGCCTCCTCCTTTGTCCGCCCCTCTTCCTGTCCTTGAAGATGAAGACGATGCGGTGGTGGTCCTTCCACCAGTTGATAACTCTGCAATTGTAGCTGGCCTGAATCTCAGCCTTGCTGGTAGGATGTTTCATTGGGGTGGTAGAAGTATGGCAGCATTGGTCGCAACCCTCCCAAATGAGCATATTTGGACTCTTCAAGGCCATGTTCGTTGCGTTCCTCACGGTGACTCAAAAACATGGCAATCACACATCATAACTTTGTTTCCTTACTCCCTGACTTTCTGGATTCGCATTGATGGGATTCCCTCTGAATTCTGGGTTGATGAGTCGCTGATAGATTTTGGAGATACTATTGGTACTGTCCGAGCTGTGGACACTACCAAAGGAAGAATTCAGGTCATTGTAAAAGTAAATTAACCTCTAATTTTTCAGAAACATGCCTAAATCCCTTATGGTGAAACAATGTCAATTTCTCTGCTTTATGAAAAACTCCACCGATGTTGCCTCTACTGTCGTCGCATCTGCCATGAACCGGAAGCATGTCCCCTCTTGGACAAGGAATAGAGAGTGCTTTACCAAAAGTTTTAGAAAATGGAAAAAACCCTTAAATCTCCTTTCCGGGAATCTAGCTTCTTCTCCCTAGTCTCTCACTCCACTGGTGCTAATAGAGCCTCTCGTGGTCATCATGCAAGCCGTTCCACAAACTTTTCAGGCCACCGAAACCCTCCATCTAACGGAGTGTGAAGAAGGACAAGCCTCATCAGGATGCTCCTTACCAATTACCCCATAAAAGGGATGGCTCCAAGTCTGCTAACCAGCAAGATCTCTCTCTCCAGTAGCCTAATCCTTGTGACCTGAAAGGCAAAGGAAAATCGTGTTTCATCCCAGCAAGGGGACATATCCGTTCTTTTTATTGGCGATGGAGAAGAACCTCGTCCTTTGCATAAGAAAGATTCTATTCCTTCTCGGCAGGATGTTCCGGCGAGTCCCCTAGGTTGTGCTTCTGATTCTCAAGCAACCCTGTTGGAACCCTATATTATGCAATCTAGAGCAAATCAGGGATATTATAATACCCCGTCCTCGCTACTAGGACCCCGACCACAGAACACACAGAAATTCTACCTCGCCGGAGACTAAAATTCCGATAAACTTCCGACGACGATTCAACTTCCACAAAACTTCTCAAAACAAACCGATTCCAGCTAACAACTTAACTAGAACGACCTACGCAGCGGATTAAAATCAACAACAAACATAATTAAGCTTAACTTAATCGTACCTTGGCCACTTATCGCACCAACTCGTCCGACCAATGCACACGAATCCACGAGTCTTCTCGATACTCCAATGCTCCAGCTTCCGAAACAGCTTCCATAACCGCTCGGCCATCGATGAGTCATCCAACATCTCTCTCGGTACATAGTCACTCAGCCAACCATCCCCACATGACTAAGTACAAAGAGAGATGTCCGGAATCAACATCACACCGAACATACTTACAGAACACTTAATCAGATCAACACCACTCCGAACATAACCTTTGATCTCTCGATCAACAGACACACATGATCGACCCTCCTCGACCAACAGAACATCCGGACATGATCTTCTCGGATCATCGAACCGCAAACTCTCGACCACCGATCGAGTCTCTCGACAGAACTACTCATTCGACCCAGAATCTCGATCAACTCACTCGATCTCGATAACTGCCGATCATACTGACAATTATAAGTAACCGCTAAACAGATCTCGGTAACATAGCACTTCTATCGACATAACTGACTTATCTCGACAGATTTCCTTTCAGAACTCGAACTCTCTTCGTATCCTCGATACTTAACGCTATTTCTCGACGATAAACCATCTGATATCGACTATAACTGCTCGTTCGCTCGATATAACCCAGATCCGATCTTCATACTTAACTTCCATCGACCCTAGTCGACCCTAGAACCGCATTCTCGATAAACTACTCGTTTATCGATGAGAATCTCCAATGAATCTTCATCCTCGACGATGATCACCTTTCTCTCGATGTCTCTCGATCCAACTTCGCCATCCAGACCATCGACAACAGATCCTCCTCCACATTTAACCCAGAATAACCGATAATCTCTTAATCATCGATATCTCTCAACCTTCCTCGAAGAATTCTCGCCATTCCTCCCTTTTTACGAGCTCTCTCTCCCTAATAACGCATAAGTGACGAAGAAGATCGAGTAACTTCCTTTTTAATCGATTCTTCCTTCAGAAACCGTCAAGTAACTGCCACTTAACTCAGATCCGCGTGTTTTCTCAAGAAAGTAACCGTTCCCGCCAATTCTCTCGAACAATTCACACGCATCATCTCGGACATCGATAATTGCTCGACCAAGCTTGTCGGATTCTCGACCAGACCTGTCGGCTACCGACCACCCTTGTCCGAAAATCACGCTCGGACCGAGTAACCGTCAGTTTTCTCCGAAAAACACGGAACACTCGATAAACTCTTCAGCTTACATAGATTTTCTCGGTACACTTGATTTCCATCGCTGAATATCGATCACTATCGATAAACCTTCAATCCATAGCTTTTCCTTCGATAATCCTTCGAGCATTGATCTCAATCCTCGATCACAAGCTCGACTAGAATACCCGGACACGGATGCTACAATTCTCCCCCACTTAGAATGAATTCTTCCTCGAATTCGGTGGTTATTGGAATCTCATTCCAATCTTTAAACTCTTTTCAACAACACTTAGGAGCAGAAATCTCGGTAATCAAGCAAGCACCAACAATGACACTTCATTCCAATAGCTTTTCTGACTTACCTCAGTTCTCTACAACTCCACTCACAAGTTTGGCATTAGTCTCTTCAACCTAACCCATCATTTCCGATCACAATCTTCCAAAGACTTGATTCTGACATCGGACTTATCTTACCCGGACATATAACAGAAAGCCCTCGACCACTTCCTGTCCGACCATCATTCCTCGGTAATACCTATGCACGACACTTCCGTTGCCCAAACACACATTCTGAACACTAACTCAGAAACCGAATTCTTGTTCCAACCAAACCATGATCGAACACCGATTAACCACATTTGGAATTTCCTTTTTCCTAATTAGTTAAGCCATTCTACTCTCCAAAGAGTCTATTGGTTCACGATTATGCCTTAGACACACAAAGTCTCGAAGCACCTCACCCGTTTCACCTCAACCATCTCTTAAGTACGAATGCTCAACATAACTTATCCGACCCCAAAATTTGACCATCTCCAATCGCTCAGAAACATAACTATTATCTCGGTTTCCACCAAGTTATAGTTTTCACAGAAGACTTCAAGAACTTCCGAGTATTTCCACTACTCCCTTGACGTATACAGATTTTTCCTGGAATCACCTTTATTCCCATGGACTTTACAGAAATTTCTCGGATTCTTCCAACCTTTACTCATTGTTTGAGATCACCCGGATCCCACAGAACTCATGAATCGTTCTTGATTCTCAGAATATCCTTAGATCACTTAAGATCATCATGGCACTTACATATCATCCTTGATACTATCAGAACATTCAGATCATTCCCGATCATTTTCTGAACCCATATCGGAACATTTACCATACTTTGGCGAACATATCTCGGTCCCCACAGACTATACCAATTCCACAGAAATTGACCAACAAGTTTCTACCAACAATGAACAAAACACCTTGGTAGAACGAGTCTTCGCAAAACTTTTCACACACACGCTTCGGCGAACTCACTTATTCCCAAAGTCTTCCTAACAAAATTCCAATGGTGAACACCACTCGTTCCCACCGGACAGATAAATCTAAACAGACTCTCTAAGTCCTCACAGACAAACATCAGACATGGCTCGGCAATCTCACAAAATACCCGATACCAATATAACCGACATGTCTCGGCAAACTTTCCAAGTTTCCGTAGACAACACAACAAACACATTTTTGGCGAACTCTTCAAGTTTCCGCATATAATACAACAGACAGATCTCGGCAAACACTCCATGTTTCCGTTGACAACATAACAGACACATCTCGGCGAACACTCTATGTTCCCACCGACGATCAAACATACATGTCTCGGCAAACCCTCAAAGTTCCCGTAGACGATGCATCAGATTCATAACCATCACTCCGAGCGTATTATGGTTGATACTATGGGCAGTTCATCTTGGCCAAACAAGATCGTCTTAGCGAACTCAATGAATTCCCAAGTACGCGATCACAGAACTCGCCGAGCATGATTATCCAAAGTTACTAGGCAACTCAAAACAAGACAACCCTTAGCAAGCATCCATGCTTCCAAGCGTGTTATCCAATTCTGATTCCTGAGTAAAATGAATCAATCACCCCGACAGAGTGACATAACATAAAACGACTTAGCAAACCCACATGGTTCCTAACGTCGCCAACAGAACCGGCCTCAAACTCCCATCATCACACCATCAATCCCGCTGAAGTTCAATACACTAACCACCGATTACCTGATATTAATGATATGACTTTATTAGCCAATCATTCTTAGCTTAATCGCTATCTTACTCTCCGACCCGATTCTTCCAGAACCTTTAGCAACCATCCATTCTGCTTTCCCGCCCCGGACGGTACACTTCAAGATTTTCCAACCTTGGAACTTTCATTACCGTTAATGAAATCCTGAATACTTGAACAAACCAGACTCAATCCAGATCATCCGACAATGTAAGATTGCTATCTTGACACTCGGCCACCAACAAAGTTCTTGTGAAGTCTCCCCCACTTCATGTTCCGCCAACTGCTTTGCCTTGACGAGATCACTAAGGAATTCCATTTCCTTTGCCGCAATTACTCGTCCATTACAACTTTAGAATGTTAGATTTCCCGTCTACACATTCTTACCAAATCTTACCAATCCCGACAGTCCATTGCCGAGAACTTTATCGCTTGCTAAAAACACTTAAGCAAACTAGATCAACCTCAAACGTTTCCCCGGGTAAATTCCAGCAATCCATTGCCTTATCCATACTTTCATGAATACTAATAATAAATTACTTCCGGTGAAGTTTGTTCTAAACTTAACTTTTTCCAAGTCATTCCACAGCAGCTCTTTCATAGTGGTTCACCGCTCAGAAGTCCTTCCAAGACTAGCGTGATCCATCACTACAAGTGAACCTTCTCACAAAACTCTTTTCGAGAACCGGCTTAGCTTCAACCTTGAACTTTGCTCGGTAGCTCCTTAAGTCTTAACAACTCACTTAACAAATTACCCATTTGCAAACCAGATTTCAGGTCGAATGACTTAGAATCCATACTTAGTCATTTCCAATCAACTTCGATCAACCATTTCCGATGAATTGATCAAGTTAGTAGCTAACTTAGTGATACCCGATCACTTCAACTTAGTGATTTCCGATCACTAACTAGACACCTCCCAACTCAGACTTCTAAACAGATGGCACTAACATTCTCAGAAAACCTTAACCACACAACTTCTTACTCGATCATCTCGCCGATCAAGTATACCAAACAGATCACAAATGCTTTTCCATAGCATTAACCGCGTCTAATCGAACTAGACAAGCCAAGCTTCCATACAAGACTCTGTCCTAGAACCGACTACGCTCTGATACCAATTTATAATACCCCGTCCTCGCTACTAGGACTCCGACCACAGAACACACAGAAATTCTACCTCGCCGGAGACTAAAATTCCGATAAACTTCCGACGACGATTCAACTTCCACAAAACTTCTCAAAACAAACCGATTCCAGCTAACAACTTAACTAGAACGACCTACGCAGCGGATTAAAATCAACAACAAACATAATTAAGCTTAACTTAATCGTACCTTGGCCACTTATCGCACCAACTCGTCCGACCAATGCACACGAATCCACGAGTCTTCTCGATGCTCCAATGCTCCAGCTTCCGAAACAGCTTCCATAACCGCTCGGCCATCGATGAGTCATCCAACATCTCTCTCGGTACATAGTCACTCAGCCAACCATCCCCACATGACTAAGTACAAAGAGAGATGTCCGGAATCAACATCACACCGAACATACTTACAGAACACTTAATCAGATCAACACCACTCCGAACATAACCTTTGATCTCTCGATCAACAGACACACATGATCGACCCTCCTCGACCAACAGAACATCCGGACATGATCTTCTCGGATCATCGAACCGCAAACTCTCGACCACCGATCGAGTCTCTCGACAGAACTACTCATTCGACCCAGAATCTCGATCAACTCACTCGATCTCGATAACTGCCGATCATACTGACAATTATAAGTAACCGCTAAACAGATCTCGGTAACATAGCACTTCTATCGACATAACTGACTTATCTCGACAGATTTCCTTTCAGAACTCGAACTCTCTTCGTATCCTCGATACTTAACGCTATTTCTCGACGATAAACCATCTGATATCGACTATAACTGCTCGTTCGCTCGATATAACCCAGATCCGATCTTCATACTTAACTTCCATCGACCGTAGTCGACCCTAGAACCGCATTCTCGATAAACTACTCGTTTATCGATGAGAATCTCCAATGAATCTTCATCCTCGACGATGATCACCTTTCTCTCGATGTCTCTCGATCCAACTTCGCCATCCAGACCATCGACAACAGATCCTCCTCCACATTTAACCCAGAATAACCGATAATCTCTTAATCATCGATATCTCTCAACCTTCCTCGAAGAATTCTCGCCATTCCTCCCTTTTTACGAGCTCTCTCTCCCTAATAACGCATAAGTGACGAAGAAGATCGAGTAACTTCCTTTTTAATCGATTCTTCCTTCAGAAACCGTCAAGTAACTGCCACTTAACTCAGATCCGCGTGTTTTCTCAAGAAAGTAACCGTTCCCGTCAATTCTCTCGAACAATTCACACGCATCATCTCGGACATCGATAATTGCTCGACCAAGCTTGTCGGATTCTCGACCAGACCTGTCGGCTACCGACCACCCTTGTCCGAAAATCACGCTCGGACCGAGTAACCGTCAGTTTTCTCCGAAAAACACGGAACACTCGATAAACTCTTCAGCTTACATAGATTTTCTCGGTACACTTGATTTCCATCGCTGAATATCGATCACTATCGATAAACCTTCGATCCATAGCTTTCCCTTCGATAATCCTTCGAGCATTGATCTCAATCCTCGATCACAAGCTCGACTAGAATACCCGGACACGGATGCTACAATTCTCCCCCACTTAGAATGAATTCTTCCTCGAATTCGGTGGTTATTGGAATCTCATTCCAATCTTTAAACTCTTTTCAACAACACTTAGGAGCAGAAATCTCGGTAATCAAGCAAGCACCAACAATGACACTTCATTCCAATAGCTTTTCTGACTTACCTCAGTTCTCTACAACTCCACTCACAAGTTTGGCATTAGTCTCTTCAACCTAACCCATCATTTCCGATCACAATCTTCCAAAGACTTGATTCTGACATCGGACTTATCTTACCCGGACATATAACAGAAAGCCCTCGACCACTTCCTGTCCGACCATCATTCCTCGGTAATACCTATGCACGACACTTCCGTTGCCCAAACACACATTCTGAACACTAACTCAGAAACCGAATTCTTGTTCCAACCAAACCATGATCGAACACCGATTAACCACATTTGGAATTTCCTTTTTCCTAATTAGTTAAGCCATTCTACTCTCCAAAGAGTCTATTGGTTCACGATTATGCCTTAGACACACAAAGTCTCGAAGCACCTCACCCGTTTCACCTCAACCATCTCTTAAGTACGAATGCTCAACATAACTTATCCGACCCCAAAATTTGA
>NW_006238923.1:14087808-14088754 GCF_000375325.1 Capsella rubella
ATACAGATTTTTCCTGGAATCACCTTTATTCCCATGGACTTTACAGAAATTTCTCGGATTCTTCCAACCTTTACTCATTGTTTGAGATCACCCGGATCCCACAGAACTCATGAATCGTTCTTGATTCTCAGAATATCCTTAGATCACTTAAGATCATCATGGCACTTACATATCATCCTTGATACCAGATCATTCCCGATCATTTTCTGAACCCATATCGGAACATTTACCATACTTTGGCGAACATATCTCGGTCCCCACAGACTATACCAATTCCACAGAAATTGACCAACAAGTTTCTACCAACAATGAACAAAACACCTTGGTAGAACGAGTCTTCGCAAAACTTTTCACACACACGCTTCGGCGAACTCACTTATTCCCAAAGTCTTCCTAACAAAATTCCAATGGTGAACACCACTCGTTCCCACCGGACAGATAAATCTAAACAGACTCTCTAAGTCCTCACAGACAAACATCAGACATGGCTCGGCAATCTCACAAAATACCCGATACCAATATAACCGACATGTCTCGGCAAACTTTCCAAGTTTCCGTAGACAACACAACAAACACATTTTTGGCGAACTCTTCAAGTTTCCGCATATAATACAACAGACAGATCTCGGCAAACACTCCATGTTTCCGTTGACAACATAACAGACACATCTCGGCGAACACTCTATGTTCCCACCGACGATCAAACATACATGTCTCGGCAAACCCTCAAAGTTCCCGTAGACGATGCATCAGATTCATAACCATCACTCCGAGCGTATTATGGTTGATACTATGGGCAGTTCATCTTGGCCAAACAAGATCGTCTTAGCGAACTCAATGAATTCCCAAGTACGCGATCACAGAACTCGCCGAGCATGATTATCCAAAGTTACTAGGCAACTCAAAACAAGACAACCCTTAGCAAGCATCCATGCTTCCAAGCGTC
>NW_006238923.1:14088985-14137568 GCF_000375325.1 Capsella rubella
TTAATCGCTATCTTACTCTCCGACCCGATTCTTCCAGAACCTTTAGCAACCATCCATTCTGCTTTCCCGCCCCGGACGGTACACTTCAAGATTTTCCAACCTTGGAACTTTCATTACCGTTAATGAAATCCTGAATACTTGAACAGACCAGACTCAATCCAGATCATCCGACAATGTAAGATTGCTATCTTGACACTCGGCCACCAACAAAGTTCTTGTGAAGTCTCCCCCACTTCATGTTCCGCCAACTGCTTTGCCTTGACGAGATCACTAAGGAATTCCATTTCCTTTGCCGCAATTACTCGTCCATTACAACTTTAGAATGTTAGATTTCCCGTCTACACATTCTTACCAAATCTTACCAATCCCGACAGTCCATTGCCGAGAACTTTATCGCTTGCTAAAAACACTTAAGCAAACTAGATCAACCTCAAACGTTTCCCCGGGTAAATTCCAGCAATCCATTGCCTTATCCATACTTTCATGAATACTAATAATAAATTACTTCCGGTGAAGTTTGTTCTAAACTTAACTTTTTCCAAGTCATTCCACAGCAGCTCTTTCATAGTGGTTCACCGCTCAGAAGTCCTTCCAAGACTAGCGTGATCCATCACTACAAGTGAACCTTCTCACAAGACTCTTTTCGAGAACCGGCTTAGCTTCAACCTTGAACTTTGCTCGGTAGCTCCTTAAGTCTTAACAACTCACTTAACAAATTACCCATTTGCAAACCAGATTTCAGGTCGAATGACTTAGAATCCATACTTAGTCATTTCCAATCAACTTCGATCAACCATTTCCGATGAATTGATCAAGTTAGTAGCTAACTTAGTGATACCCGATCACTTCAACTTAGTGATTTCCGATCACTAACTAGACACCTCCCAACTCAGACTTCTAAACAGATGGCACTAACATTCTCAGAAAACCTTAACCACACAACTTCTTACTCGATCATCTCGCCGATCAAGTATACCAAACAGATCACAAATGCTTTTCCATAGCATTAACCGCGTCTAATCGAACTAGACAAGCCAAGCTTCCATACAAGACTCTGTCCTAGAACCGACTACGCTCTGATACCAATTTATAATACCCCGTCCTCGCTACTAGGACTCCGACCACAGAACACACAGAAATTCTACCTCGCCGGAGACTAAAATTCCGATAAACTTCCGACGACGATTCAACTTCCACAAAACTTCTCAAAACAAACCGATTCCAGCTAACAACTTAACTAGAACGACCTACGCAGCGGATTAAAATCAACAACAAACATAATTAAGCTTAACTTAATCGTACCTTGGCCACTTATCGCACCAACTCGTCCGACCAATGCACACGAATCCACGAGTCTTCTCGATACTCCAATGCTCCAGCTTCCGAAACAGCTTCCATAACCGCTCGGCCATCGATGAGTCATCCAACATCTCTCTCGGTACATAGTCACTCAGCCAACCATCCCCACATGACTAAGTACAAAGAGAGATGTCCGGAATCAACATCACACCGAACATACTTACAGAACACTTAATCAGATCAACACCACTCCGAACATAACCTTTGATCTCTCGATCAACAGACACACATGATCGACCCTCCTCGACCAACAGAACATCCGGACATGATCTTCTCGGATCATCGAACCGCAAACTCTCGACCACCGATCGAGTCTCTCGACAGAACTACTCATTCGACCCAGAATCTCGATCAACTCACTCGATCTCGATAACTGCCGATCATACTGACAATTATCAGTAACCGCTAAACAGATCTCGGTAACATAGCACTTCTATCGACATAACTGACTTATCTCGACAGATTTCCTTTCAGAACTCGAACTCTCTTCGTATCCTCGATACTTAACGCTATTTCTCGACGATAAACCATCTGATATCGACTATAACTGCTCGTTCGCTCGATATAACCCAGATCCGATCTTCATACTTAACTTCCATCGACCGTAGTCGACCCTAGAACCGCATTCTCGATAAACTACTCGTTTATCGATGAGAATCTCCAATGAATCTTCATCCTCGACGATGATCACCTTTCTCTCGATGTCTCTCGATCCAACTTCGCCATCCAGACCATCGACAACAGATCCTCCTCCACATTTAACCCAGAATAACCGATAATCTCTTAATCATCGATATCTCTCAACCTTCCTAGAAGAATTCTCGCCATTCCTCCCTTTTTACGAGCTCTCTCTCCCTAATAACGCATAAGTGACGAAGAAGATCGAGTAACTTCCTTTTTAATCGATTCTTCCTTCAGAAACCGTCAAGTAACTGCCACTTAACTCAGATCCGCGTGTTTTCTCAAGAAAGTAACTGTTCCCGTCAATTCTCTCGAACAATTCACACGCATCATCTCGGACATCGATAATTGCTCGACCAAGCTTGTCGGATTCTCGACCAGACCTGTCGGCTACCGACCACCCTTGTCCGAAAATCACGCTCGGACCGAGTAACCGTCAGTTTTCTCCGAAAAACACGGAACACTCGATAAACTCTTCAGCTTACATAGATTTTCTCGGTACACTTGATTTCCATCGCTGAATATCGATCACTATCGATAAACCTTCGATCCATAGCTTTTCCTTCGATAATCCTTCGAGCATTGATCTCAATCCTCGATCACAAGCTCGACTAGAATACCCGGACACGGATGCTACAGATATGCTTCCCCTACCTATGTCGTGATCGTTCCTTTTGCTTCAATCTCCTAACGAAATCCATCTCTAATGTAGTGAGAACCGAGTTTCCTGGTAGCTTATATGGAACCTCCTCTTGTGCGCCACTGGAGAGCGATAGCTCTGCCAAAAAGTCCCTGCAATTCCCTCCTCAAGCAAAATTGTTGGTTAAGACCATCTCCAATAGTTTAGAATCTTTAAGTGATTCTAAACCATTTTTTACACCAAAACAAAGAAAAACTAAAAATTAAGAAACTCTAAAAGTTTTTTAATTTACAACAAGTCCAATGGTAGTATTTACAAAGAAAATCTTAATATTTGAAAAAGTGTATAACTTGATACACACTCAAATTGTGTATTGTTGTGATGCTTTGGTTCCACCATGAATATCAAAGAACCCTAATTCAGATTCCAATCAAACCCCCAGCCGGTGACGAGACGCTTCGGTCGGCAAACCAACGCTTCGGTCGGCAAACAAACGTTTCGGTCGCTATCGGAGATACGACCAGCTGGTGACGAGATTTCGCCGGTTAAGTTTCGGTGGCTGTTGTGCTAGCTCTGAAATCGACCCATCAATCCGGATTTCTTCTCGTCGCCATCGGAGAGAAACAAGATAGAAAGGAGAGAAAGAGAGAAGAGAGAGAAAGTGAGAAAGAGATTTCATGCTTTTTTTTTCTTTTTTTGTTTTGTTTTTTCTTTCCCCCCTAATAACGCGACACGTGCCAGTATCTAAACAATTCTAATATGCCTTCCATTAGAAACAATTCTAAATTATATTCATCATTTACATTTAATTTTTTTGGCTTTTTTGCTTAAAATTCTGCTTTAGAAACATCTTAGAAACACTGATGGAGATGGTCTAAGCATCCTCTGCATCTTTCCCTCGCCAATCTCTCTCTGGAGAACCAACCTCCTCAGCAGCCGCGTCGTAAGAGTTGGTGTGAGTTGACTCTAGAAGATGATGAGGAGATTCCTCCTTTTAATCTGCATCATGCTCCCCTTTCTTCGGCTTCTCAACCGGAAGGATGGGCAACTACTTCCCCCCGAGATCTGTTTGAATTGGAAGATCATTTAGGGTTCTGTGGACGATGATGAACTTTTTAAGGAAGCAGTGGAATGGGATCAACTAGTAGCTAATGGAATCGTAGATCCAAACTTCGATCAATTTAAACTCTCGGATGATGAGCCATGGCTCACAGAGGAAGAAACGTTGGCGAATGATGATCTCTTGGATGATGATCAACAAGATGACCTGTAAAACCAAGAGGCGCTTCATCGACGGAGTGATCCGAATGCTTCTTTCCCAAAAAATTTGGCAGCTCCGGTTACGCTTGAAGGCAAGATTAAAATGGTCCGTTTGGAGTGTGTTGCTCCTGCCAGAGAGACAAGGCCCACCAAGAGGCCTCTCCAAGGAAATATGGGTCCAATGGAAAGAGTGCCCGGAGCTCTTCTCTCAAGATTTGTCATGCCTCCCATAAAATTCAATCGGCTAAAGCTAGTACTCTTGGTAAACGTAATTTGGTCAAGTTTGGTCCGTCAAGGCCGCGTTTCACTTGCAAGATTTCCTCTGTTCCTCAAAGTGATGTTAAGTCCTCTCCACACCGAACCTCTTTTGTTTCCGGTTTTGCTCCCGAGGAGCCATCTAGTCCCCTCGGCTCTTTTCCATGAGGGTCCTTGCTTGGAATTTTCAAGGGACGGGTGCAAAACTCAGAAAATGTCGGCTGGAAGAATTATGCTGACGATTCTCTCCAGGTTTTCTTTTTTCCTACGAGACAAAAATGATCGTTTTTTATGGAAGAGTTACAAATTAAATTATATTTATATTTTCTCTAAACGGTGGACCCATTGGGCCATAGTGGTGGACTTGCTTTAATGTATTCTCATGATTTTCTGGTTCAAATATTGTATGCAAGTGATCGTGTTATTGATATTGCAACACTTATTGATGGAAACCGTGTCTTTTTATCTTTCGTTTATGGTGATCAGGTTGTTCAAAACCGTGAAGTATTTAGGGAATGTCTCACCTCGATAGGGATTAATCGTTCTGAATCTTGGTTCATGATTGGAGATTTCAGTGAGATCACCGGAAATCACAAAAAGAAAGGGGGAAAACGGAGATCGGAATCTTTCATTTCTTCCGTTTCGAACTATGATAGAAAATTGTGGTATAATTGAGTTTTCATTTAAGGGGAATTTCCTTCCTTAGACTGGGCGTCATTAGTGTGGCTTAATTCGCTCTCGTGTAGACAGGACTCTGTGAAATGTGGACTATCTTAAAATGTGAGGATTAGACCACAGACTCCTTTAAATGTGGCATCCGTTCAAAATAAACCCAGAGATTATTCAAAACGTTTATGTTTGATAAGAGGTGGATTGGTAAAACTGGTCTAAAGGAGGCAGTCAAAGCGGGTTGGAGGTTTTCCAGTCGTGGCCGAGGAGGCTTTTTCCCCCGAAAGATTAAAACATGTCGGGTGTCTATTTCGAATTAGAAGAAATCTATAGCTACCAATTATGATAAGCTTATTCTAAACCTTCAATCACAAATTGATGCAGATCATTACAATCCAGAGATCTCCTCTGAAGCTCTGTTAAAATGGAAATTATGTAATGCATATATAGAGGAGGAGCTGTATTGGTAGACAAGAAGTTAGGAGACTTGTCTAAAACATGGGGATAGGAATAAAAAATTCTTTCATGCTACCACCAAACAACAACGGGCAAGAATAGGATTATTGGTCTCCTAGACTAAGATAACAAAGGGATTGATAATGAAGATGCGATTGAGGCCGTAGCAGTATCATATTTCAGTGATTTATTTACATCCTCCAATTCTCGGGATTTGGAATCTGTTCTCCGAGCATTTCCCGTGTCGATAACTAAGGAAATAAACCAATATCTTACCAAGGAATTCTCTTTTGATAAGGTAAAACGGACCCTTTTTTCCCTCAACCCAAAGAAGACTCTAGGTCCTGATGGCCTGGCGGCCTTGTTTTACCATTGGTTCTGGGATATAGTTGTAGATGAACTTTTCAAATTAGCCAAGACTTCAATTCCACAGTGTCTTTTGACGAATCCCTGAATGAGAACAAAATTTGTCTTATTCCAAAAACCGACAGATGTCGATCGATGATGGAATTCACGCCGATAAGTTTATATAATGTATATTACAAGATACTCTCGAAGATTCTAAATCTTTGGCTGAAAAAATTCCTTCAGAATTTGATATTTGAGACTGAGTTAGCCTTTGAGTCTGGACGCCTCATCATGGAAATATCCTGATTGCCCATGAAAACTTCCATGCTCTCCATACAAATTCGAACCGTCGGAAAAAATTTATGGCCATCAAAACGGATATGAGCTAGGCATATGATAGAGTGGAATGGTCGTTCCCTAAAGCTTTGATGCAGAAAATGGATTTCGCCCAAAAATGGGTTGAGATGATAATATTTTGTATTTCCTCGGTGTCATACAAAGTCTTAATAAATGATACTCTGAGAGGCCATATAAAACCTTCCCGTGGGATCCGACAAGGGGACCCCATATCTCTTTTTCCTTTTATCCTTTGTACTGAAGCTCTTCTGGCTCAGTTGAATGAAGTGGAACGACCCCCAAACAGGGTGGGGATATTTTAAATATTCAAACCGAAGGTGGCATGGGTACTTGTTTAGGATTACCATAAAATATTCACGGATCAAAGACCCAGGTTTTTTCCTTTGTTCGAGATCGACTTCAGACACGAATTAGTACATGGTCCGTTAAGTTCCTTTCCAAAGGGAGGAAAGAAGTACTTATTAATGCGGTAGCTTAATCTCTTCCGACATATGTTATGTCGTGTTTCCTACTTCCCAAAGCTATCCTTTCTAAGCTAAGTAGTGTTATTGCTAACTTTTAGTGGAAAACCAAAGCATAAAGTAATTGCATTCATTGGATAGCCCGGGATAAATTATGTACCCAACTTTGTGAAACAAGGCTCGAATTTCAAACCTTGGAGGAATTAAATCAAGCGCTTCTTGCCAAAAAAATTTGGAGACTTCTTCGTTTCCCAAAATCTCTGTTGAGTAGAATTTTGTGGGGTAGATAATATAGGTATAGTGACCCTTTACAGGTAGTAAAAGCCAATCATGGCTGCGAAACCCTTGATTGTGTTAGGTCTTTGCAGAACTGTTGGCTCGGGGATGCTAACTCGAGTTTTGTGGACCCGTGGATCCTCACCATCCTACCACGTCCTGTGAAAAGTGTTCTTGCCTTTCAGGATCCGCATGTGTATGTCAATGATCTCCTGGATAGAGATACCTAGAAATGGAAACTAAAAAATTTGCAAGCTCTAGTGGACCCAACGGATATTTCTCTTATCTTAGGTATACGACCTAGCCGGACATACCTGAGCAATGGGTATAGTTGGGTTTATACAAAATCTGGAAACTATACTGTGAAGTCAGGATACTGGGCCGAGAGGAACCTTTTTCGCCCTTCTTCTGACCGCCCTTATGAGGGACCAGATGTTTCGGCATTCCAGGCACAAGTTTAGAAAACTAAAAGTACACGAAAGCTGAAGAATTTCATGTGGCAATTTCTCTCGGGTTGCATAGCAACCTGTCAAAGAATTTTTACCCGACATATAAGTAGAGAGAAAGATTGTCTCCGCTGCGGCCATGAAGAGGAGACGATCAATCATCTCCTCTTTTAGTGTCCCCTTGCTAAGAAAATTTGGGCTATCTCCTCTATCCCTTCTTCAGGAATGGTGTTCCCTTGTCAATTTCTATTTTATAATTTTGACTTCCTCTTTTGGAGAGGTAATTGAGAATAGATGAAACCGCTATCCAGAATTTCCTTTGGATCTTATGGTATATCTGGAAAGCCTGTAACCGGTTTATGTTTGAAAATATTTGTGAGTCACCTGAGGAGACTCTTCTGCTAGCCACACATGAAACAGAAGTGTGGCGGCGAGCTATGGAGACAGATGACATGTCAGATCTTCCGCCACCTCATTTGGCTGTTCATAGGCCCCTTTCTATTCCACCTTTGGAATGTCAATGTGACGCCTCTTAGCTAGCTTATGACTCTTTTAGTGGTTTTGGGTGGGTCCTTGTGGAAGATAGAGGACTTTCCTCGAGAGGTCATCCTTGGATTGGCCTCAAATACGTTAGAAGGTGTCTTTCACCCCTCCATGCTGAATTGGATTCCCTTCTTTGGGCTATGGAGTGTATGTTAGAGATTGGATATCCTTGTTTGCAGCTGAATATGCTTCCTTTAGAGAATCAAAGTCTTCATTCCCGAATTTTAGTATATGCCGCATCCCGCAAATAGAGAACGGGCACTCTGATTACCTTGCGAAGAAAGCAAGAAGCCGTGGAGTGAAATTCTCCCTCACACATACATCGGCTCCGTCGTGGCTCTCCTTATAGGAGAGTTTGTTTTTGATAAACTTGTAATTTGGTTGTTAAGATGTCAAAAAAAATTGAGGAATGGCTGTCTGACAAGATGACTAAATTTGGGTCTTCCAGGACGGCGTCTCATAGTATTTCCATAAACCAAGTCCATGCCTCGTCATTCTCACTGTTGAAAATACCAAATTCTATTGGGAAACTTGAAAATACGCTTCTTGGGTGCTAGCTTCTCTCAGGTATCCTTCATACAGGCCCCGTAGATGAACTTGGAGCGAGAAACAAGTACTTAAACTCAATCCCAGAAGAATCGATATCCTTCTCTAAAGATACCAGTAAGTTTGGATTGGTTTCAAACAAAAGCTTGAAGTAATGCTGGATCAAAATGTAGCTCCCCATCGTGGATCCCATAGCATTTTCCATCGCTAGATCTCTGGCTCTCCAAGCTTTCCAATAGAACATTCAAGCTGAATTCATGGCATAGAACTTTCCGCAATTTACTAGGCCATGGTCCTCGCCCAACCCCTACATACTTAGTACTCATAAATTTTCCTATGACCGCAGTTGAGGCCATTTTGTGGATGTCCCTCCTAGCGTCAAATTGCATGTGTGATGTAGGAGGGCAATACAGACCATAAACCGATCATACTCCTGCAGCTTGGTTGCATAGACCTGCCAAGGGCATGTGTTGCTAACGTAGACGGCTGTTACAGCTATCAGGGTTGATTTCACACTTATAAAATTAAATTTCCTACTGATTGCATATATCGCAAGCTATCTAGTACAATCATATATTTATCTGAACAATATCCCAACAAAGATTTTGTCTTCCTTGTAGTCAGCATCCTTAAGCGTTCTATGAAAAAAATATGTCGCGACGATGGAGAACATTAGCACAAGATAAATATAAATATAGCTGATAACTTAAAAAATATTGGAACTTGTATAATTTAGATGAAAGTTGTGGAGACTAGTCTCTAATTTGAAGCGTCAATCGGGTTATGTACAATCACTATGCCAGCAACAGGCTTATTGTTCGTGCCTTGTGGATTAGTGGGCTGTTTGATGTTGCTACATACCAAATACTTTGCCTAGTGTATCGAGTAACATTTTTGTTAACACACTATCCCACAAGCCTGTGTCTCGGAACTATTTCAGCATGCCCATTACATTAATATTCCTAGATCGAAACATAGAAAAAATTTGAATCAAGACATTGTTGGAATTATTTAAGATAAGGTGAGTTAAACTTGAGTACTCTGACAAAAAAAAAAAAAGAAAGTAGACTCACTAAAAGAAAAGTTAGTTTTCTTTGTCTGACACACACAAAGTTACGATTATGTCCCTATGTTCATTTTAAAAAGAAAAAGAAAATTATAAAGCAAGTGTGTATCTTATATTTTCTGGAAGCATCTGACACATTACTAACAAACGCCACCCTTGGGCAGAGGGAGATATGCAAAACAAAATGATGAGGACCTTAGATACTGTAGCCGCTAGTCTAGTGGTTTTGCTTTTTTATTATCTCGGTAGAGTGTGTGCCCCATTAACCATTGTAACAAAGTAAGAGAGTTACTCACTTGGATAGTTTAATGCCTACGACGTTGATAACGAGCGGATAATCCAAGTTTATGGTAAGTATTAAATGCGTTTTTTCAAACTTTATTACCGTCCTTTTTAAGTAATCAATATTGGCCGCCGATGGTTGGAATTAGTTTAGGTTTTTCTCGATAACAATGGTTAACATCTTCTAATAATAAACTTATTTGTTTTATGTTGCATTTTACCTTTGGTGATGGTTGTAAGGTTGGTCCGTGGAGAGTGGAGAATTGACGCGGATGGAAACTATGAGCATGTGACATATTTGGACGGTTTCAGCTTGGTTGTGAAGGTTAGGGAGAGACATGATTTTAGGAAGGTAACTTAAGCGGTAAAGGAACGGTTGAATCTAACCGATGAAGACATGGTGGAGCTAACGTACCAATGGCCACAGTGGATGATGGACGCATAATGGAAACAAGCGGACCCGATCAAGATACAAAACGATGAAGACATGACTCTGTACATGGCTATACAGGCAGATCAAGAGGAGGTGCATCTACGGGTGAAGGTGATACAAAAGGGACCGAGCATGCCGGGAGCCAATATGAGTACATGACGCCAACATTCAACCTCGTGGGCATGACTGCATCAAAAATATCCATCATCTTGTAGTTGTAGAAGTAAAATAAGATCATAATCCGTGGTATAGCACATGTTAAATTTTATTTAGTACAAAATTTTAGATATTATATATTTTAGAATAAAGTTTTGTTATATATTAAAGTGAGTTAAATTTGTGTGCTCAGTTAAACGGAAAACGAAAAGTGTAGCCCCAATAAAAAGAAAATTACTTTTCTATAATAAAACTATGCAAAGTTACAAGTCACTCGCTATTTTCATTTTTTTAAAAAAAAAAAAATCTTTTATGTTAAAGAAAGATAGTAGGCTAGTAGCCTACATTTAATAAATTATCTGCTACATTCTCTGACACATTTGAAGCGTACAATGATATCCTTCACACAAAAAGTTACAAATAGTTAAAACAGAAACATTAAATTGTGGAAACATGATAAGTAAATAAGTAGTCGATCTTATATATTTTAGATGCTAACATATAACGTAACTCACGCTATTTATATTCATCTAACAGCCTACTAAATTAAAAGTCCCAATAAATTTAAATTATCAGCTATATTTCCCAAGATCTATGTATTGATGAACTCCAAATCAATATATAATTTCTTTTAATTACAAAATCTAAACCCTAACAACTATTTTATCAATCCAAACCAAAAAAATAATCTAGTCTAATTACAAAATCTAAATTCTAGACACTATTTTGTCAACCCAAACCGAAATATAATTTTGTTTAATTACAAAATTTAAACCATAACCACTATTTTGTCTAAAGAGAAATTTAGCTAAAGGCTAGTTTTCTCCTAGGCACGACCATTGAGACACCTCTCTCGTTCATCCTTTCCGACGTCGACGTTGCTCTTGCTCGCCGTCGTCTGGACTCCTTGTGCTCGTCTCTTCCTCTCTTTAATTCCTTTTGCTTAGTTGTTTTTAGTTTTTTCCCCATTTTTTAAAACCTTTTCTACTCTTTCAAACCCTCTCGAAACCTTTTACCCTCCGGCGGCTACTCATCTGACAGTGGGAAAGCAAGGAGAGGGACTTTGGCGACTCCTCTTCCCCAACCTTTGCTTGCATCTTTGTCTGCGGATCTAACTGTTTTTTATTTCTCTAGATCGAGAATCCTATTCACCTCGGGAAGATTCTCACACTGGGCTTCGTTGATGGCAAGAGTGTTTTCTCTTGGACCATCAGATGTGCCATGCACAATGGAGGCGTCGACGGCACACGGCGAGCTTTCCTTAGAGCATTAGTGCTACACTCTAATACGGAATGGATTTATGAGTCTTATGACACTACCTCGATCTACTTTTGTACCTCATCGCCGAACCTACCTTCACCTGAGCTGCTCTTGCAAACCTATCAACTTCCTCCGGCCAGCCGCTGCGCTCTCAACTCCCCTTGGGTAGTCTCTACACCACTAGGGTTTCAGCTAAAAGGCTTTGTTTCAATAGGCGGCCCATGAACCTTCTTGATGTCCAAGCCCATTAATTATAAATCCAGGTCTGTTTTACTATATCTTTTGCTAATCCATAGACAAGCGTTGTGGCAATGTTATCTCCTCAATGGCCGAAGACTCCATTCGAGGTATACTTCACCATCCCTTCTATTGCATTACAATCATCTGTTGCAAACCCTGGTAATATCTCCTTGTATGGACATGACTTATAAATCCAAAAGCTTTAAGAGTTTTGAGGCTGTGGATTTCATATTGCTGGAGATTTGAGTGTGTCTTTGGGAGGCTTATGCCCAGTTACCACTCCTCCACTATCCTATCTAGCTATTTCAAGGTTTCTACAAGCACTAAATCTCCCAAGATCTGGATATTGCTCAACCAAGAAGAGGCGGTGTGTAACGCCCGTGTTCCGTTTTGGGTGGTGTCAATCGACACCACTGAGGGGTGTCGCCGACACCAGTAGTTGTTCGGTTTGTTAGGGTTAACCCCTAGGTCGCTTTAAAAGAGAAGAATGTTGTGTTTAGCTCTTTGGTAGCCGCTTTTAAAAGTTAACAAAGAGCAGAGAGTGTGAGTTGATCTTTTGGTGCCTTTGAGTGAGGGTTTTGTGGGTTTGAGGCTTGTTCTTGGTGGTTTAAGGCTAGTGGAGGCTAAACCGTGCTGTAAGGTGTTAGAGGAGGCAGATCATTCCTTGTTCTTCCCTGTTTTCGTTGCTGTTCTTCTTGTAAAAGGTGAGTGCATGACCAAGGCTTATCTAAGCATGTTTGATCATTGTTTTGGGTGTTTTGATGATTGTTTGATTGATTCATTTGCTTGTTTGGATGTTATATGATGATTGATGCCTGTGGAACCCTTTGAAGTCTCGCTCATATCATGATGGTGATTTGGGGAGGAGATCCAGCAAGAAACGTTAGCTGGAGCGACCACAGAGCGGCGGTGTCGATCGACACCAGTGGTGGGTGTCGCTCAACACCAGTGTTTTGTTCCGCGAGGATAGCTACGACTCGCGAACGGAGTGTCGAGGCCGGTGTCGACGGTGAGGGTCGACAGCAAGTGTCGATCGACACGAGTGGTGGGTGTCGATCGACACCGATAGTTAGAAGCGTTTCTTGTTTATCCTTTATAGGGTGTTTGGTTCTTTAACTTGAATAATGGTTGAATGTGCTTGTGTGTATAGCCAGTGGTGTGATGATTGCCTCACTAAGTATTTATGAAATACTTCTGCATCTCTTTCTTTGATACAGGTAAAAGCAAAGTGTGATCCGTGGAATCATGGCGAGGAGAGGACGATGATCTAGTCACTCATTGATGTGTTAGATTATTGTAGGATTTATTAGGGTGTTAGAATGGAATTTATTAACATGTTAGGATGCTTATGTTTCTGGAATAATATATTGTTGAACTTGTTGGTTTAATGGAATTATTTTTATGGATTCTGGTTAAGTCTTCTGCTGGTTATGTTATGTGTGGTTTTATTGATTTGAATTGATTTAGGGCTGGTTTAGCTGGTTTAGCTGGTTTACAATTCGTTGGGTTAAACCGGTCTGCATGTTTTTAAAAAAAAACGGGATGGGTTCTTTCACGGTGCATCTTAAAAGAGACCTCGATACCCATCTTTGCTCCTTGTTGCAATCCACACCCGACTATAAATCCATAGTCACTCAAATCCCTGCCGCTTCACTACCATGGGTAGTTGTTCTCGTGCCGGCGAGACTTTCGGTTATGGATTCTTCTTCAACATCACCTAGTCTTTTGACAGTGATCACTTGGTCATCCATTGATCGATTCGTGGAATTTTGTTCGACTAATCGTGATCTCACATGTGCCAACAAGCTATCTAGCTTTTGTCTCACAGCTCTCATGGAATTTAGCTGGATCCTTTTTAACTATCTTTGTTTGGCATTGGGGAATGCCTTTCCTTGTTGTGTATTGAACTTTGGGATCTTTGAATCCTTTGCTACCTTTGTACTTGGTTTTCTTAGATGAATTGAAAACAAGTGTTTGACCAAAAAAAAAACCACTATTTTGTCTATCCAAACAAAAATATAATTTCGTTTAATTACAAAATCTAAACCATAACCACTATTTTGTCAACCCAAACCAAAATATAATTTTGTTTAATTAAAAAATCTAAACTCTAACCACTATTTTGTAAATCCAAACTGAAATACAATTTTGTTTATTTACTAAATCCTAACCACTCTTTTATAAACACAAATCAAAATGTATTTCCATAATTCAATAACAATGTTCATCAGTGATTAATTAATAGCAGTCAAAAACTTATTTTTAAACATGTTAAATAATCTGTTATTGCGGTAATTTACATATTATCCGTTATATTAGTATTTATTGCTATAAAAATGAAAATTAATATTTTATATAAACCAGTAATATAAATATTTTATAAAAATATGTTAATATATAAGTTAGTTGATATCAATCATATAATAAATAATTTAACAAGATAATTATGAGTTGATCAAATAACGTATAGTGTAAAGTGGTCATATATGATTAACTATGAATAATTTAATTAAATAACTATAACTTTATCAAATAACTTATTATGTATAGCAGTAACATACGTTAAAGATCTTGCCCAAAATCTAAACCCTAACCAGCAATCGATTACTTATTTTAAAACATGTTAAATAATCTGTTATCGCGATAATTTACATATTACATGTTAAATTAATACTTACACTATTCAGCCGTGATTGATAGAATTCAGTAACACTGCTCATCAGTGATTGATAATAGCATTCGATAACTTATTATTAAACATATTAAAAGATCTCTTATTGCGGTAATTTTATATATTATATGTACTATATATGGATCCAATATATTTTTCAAGATATAGATAACAATAATAATATAGAGTTATCAATATGTTTAACGAATAAGTTATATATTATACCTTCTAAATATGATGATAACATTCGATATAGCATTATTCATCTTCGATTGATAGCATTCGATATAGCATTTGTAAAATGTTAAATAATTTGTTATCGCGATAATTTACATATTATATGTTAAATTACTTGTTATTACTATATAAATAAAAAGTAACAGAGATCACACCACATGGCGTAGATCCATGAATCCCAGCAGCAGCTTGAGAGATCATGTTCGTCGATTTGTATGGGGAAGCTTTGGAGCATCGATGTAACGGATTTGCAGGCTTCGAACGTTGGACGAACAACGCAAAGGCTTGTGAAGCGTATCTAGGAGAAGGATAAGGAGATGAATGGAAAGATAAAGGTGAATCGTCAGAGTAGAGATGGTGAATGTCTTTGAACGAAGCGGTGGTGGAAGAGAATGTGTGGTGAATCATAACCGATGATTTACGTCACGGCCGCCACATTGATGGTGGTAAAACGGCGGATAATTTGAAGATTTAAGATTATGGTTTGTTTGGGATTTGCATAGAAAAATGGAGTTTTTGGGGGAGAGAATGAGATAGAGAGAGAGAGATGGTAGAAAAAAGTGGTTGATTTTTTTTTATAAAAAATATTTGATAAAATTTGGAGTAGATCTCGTCCAAAAATCTTTAACCAAATGAACATCCTATTTTTTTAAGTGAGTAATAGGGTTAAAGTGGTCAGGGAAATTGAGGTGAAATAATAAAAGGAAATTGTAACTGGTGTAAACCGTTGACCATTTATTTAAGTATTTCACTTCAATAATTTTTTTATTAGCTCAATTTTTATGGGACAATTTTCTCCCTATTACCTCCTAAAAACCAAGGACAATGATTTGTATTTTATCTTTCTCCTTCGACTGCAACAATTAAAGTGGTGGTCTTTGTTTTTTTTTTTTTTGGCAAGATCTTTTATCACCACAAAACTTTTGATTTCGTCGATCCATTTTGCAAATTTTTTTGATTTGGGCAAGATCTTTCACTAACGGGTTCTACCTATTGATCCTCCACTTAACTCCGCCGTTCACCACCAAATCAATCACGGGAACCATCTCTGATCTTCCCATCCTTTTGGAGCTGAAACATGCCTCGAAAGGCTTCACCATCACCCGCCGCAGCTCTAGTTCTCGTTCCTTCGCCGCAGCTCTAAGACAAGCACCATCACCCGCCGCAGCTCTAACACCAACACTTTTGTGGCTCTCTTCTCCGATCGATTTGTCTGTTATTTCTGGCATAGATGCTTGAGTTGAGTTGCCTGTTTATAATTTCTGTTTTTTGTGCAGATGTGATAGATGCTCGATAAATAGTAAATAATCAGAATAATGAAATATCTAGCGTAACAATTTTGTTAGCAGACTACTTATAATGTTAACACGTCAAACAAAAATATATTCGATTGCTTTAGCTTAGGGATATGTCAACATGAATTCAAGTACTTAACATTAAATATATTAATTATACCAGTTTTTAGCGCTAAATAATTATATTAACATTAAATATATTAGTTAAAGCATATAACTAAATTATTACCATATATGTAATCTTATATTGTAGTTTTTTTTGTAAAGTTTGTGATATGATCATGGCCAGCACGGAGCCAGAAGCTACAGAGAAACCGGAGATGGTGGGAAGGATCACTCGTTCAAGAGCTAAGGAGATGGCCAAGGAAGCACACTCACTCATAGTTGACGAGTCATTCAACCTACCAAGGATCCAAGTCTTCAACATATCTAACCCGAAGACTTCACCCGGTAATGAGGACTAGGTAACTTAGGTGAGAAGTTTGTACTCTTTTTCCCATAGCTGAGTTTTGTCCCAATGGGTTTTCTCAGCATGGTTTTTAATGAGGCAAATGGATCACTACGTCGAGTTATCTAGAAGTCATTACCAAAAGGGGGAATAATGTACTTCTGTACTACTACAGGTCGTCAAGCTTCTGTACTAGTTCAGCCGACTTCTGTACTACTACAGGACGTCGGGAAATGTTGCTGTTTTTATTATTTCCTTAAAACGCCTTGTTGTTTTGGTTTTGAACTTCTTGTTGTTTGGAGTGTCGAGCCCTAGGGTGTTTAAAACCTAAAGCTACGCCTCTTTTCTCTTTTAGCGAAGAAGTTGTATGAACAAGTATTGTCACACTTTTTCTCTCAATTCGAATTCTTGAATGCGTTCTAGATTTCCGGGTTTCTATACACTTTGTGATTCAGAAACTCTTCATTGTTACAATCCATACAACCACCTAAACATCTATCTCCATCAAACCATTGTTTCATCATTCAATCTTCTCATATCATCACTCACGTTCATCGCCCATCATCATCAACAAACTCACGTCGCCTATCACCTATCTTCAGCCTTCATCGGAGTTCTATCCTAGGGAGATCATATTATGTGGTATCAGAGCCAACTCTGTGCCAAGGCTAAGCGATTCTAAGAACCCTAATCTCTTGCTTGATTTCTTTTGTTTAGTTTAGTTTAGGGTTTGTTTTGTGTTTTTGTTGAATTCGTTTGTGTCTAGATCGAATAGGGTTTAGTTTTTGTTGGTGCGTTTGTGTCTAGATCGTTTAGAAGTTATTTTTGTGTTGAATCGAAATTAGACTGCAACTAGGGTTTGGTATTGTTCGAGTTTGTGTTGTTCTGCTTTACATTAGGTCTGCAAGTCGTGTTTCTTATTTAAAATTCAGATTCTTAGAGTTCATTTTTGTTTCTTTGTTTTCTCATTCAAAGAACAAGTTACTGCGAGTTCTTCTTTAATTTGCAGGTACAATGGAGCTATCTCCAGAAGCTATGGAAGCTTTGAACCAAGCCATGTCTAAGCAAATAGCATAACCAAACAGGACAATGTCTACTCAGTTTCAACAACAGATGGAGCAGCTCAGTAACAAGTTTGAGAAGCAGATCAAAGACATAGCTCAAACATCTAGCGCTTCAGATCAAAGTTCTACAGAACCACCTAGCCCTAATGAAGCCCATCGTTTAGCTAAAGGAAAGGCTCACATGGGATCTACTTCAAAGCATACATGGAACAGAACAGCTAAGTCACCTACTGGGGGAAGAGAAACATGTTTCAATCAGAGAAGAGATATTCCGAGTACAGAAAGGGGGAACCGTAGGACTGGCAGAGATCATATACGTCCACGACGAGCTGAACAAGTACTTGGGCATCGAATATACATTGAGTCAGATAGAGATTGTTCTGAAGCAGATGACGTTTCAGATCATAGTCAAGAGACAGTGAGGAGAAACAGAAACAGAGATCATGGAAGAGATTATGATCCTCTGACGCAGCAGCTGAATCATCTCAAGATTCAGTATCCTTCTTTCCATGGTGCCAATGATCCAGAGACTTATCTAGACTTGGAAAGGAAGATGGAGTCTAACTTTCAGGTTCAGGGTACTTATGAGCTGAACAAGGTGAAGATAGCCATATCCGAATTCAATGGCTATGCTTTGTTGTGGTGGGAGCAGCTAGGACTTACTAGACATCGACAGAGAGACCCTGCTATCACTACATGGGAACAGTTAGTCACGCAAATGAGGAAGAAATTTGTACCCGCACATTACCAAAGAGAGACTCTTAACAAGCTTAGGCGTCTCATTCAAGGTACTAAGTCTGTTAGAGACTACTATCAAGAGCTGGAAACGCTTATGATCAGGGCTGATCTAAGAGAAAGTGAAGACATGGTTATGTCAAGATTTCTTGGAGGTTTAAACAGAGAGATTCAATACAAGGTAGAGTTGCAGAACTATGAAGATGTTCAGGACATGGTACATAAGGCAGAGCTAATTGAATCACAGATCAAGAGAAAGGGGGGTGAGAACAGCATTTACGCCTAATATGTCCAAGCCAAGAGAGTTCAGCAAACCCGCCTTCACCAAGGATAGTAAACCCGCGACAGCCACCGTCAAAGAGGAAGTTAAAACCGATTACAAGCCCAAGAGTAGCACCTCTACAAGTCATATCAGGTGTTTCAAGTGCCAAGGAATGGGGCATTACTCGAGAGACTGTCCTAACAAGAAGATGTTTCTTCTTCAAGAAGGAGGAGAAATTATGCCTGTCGATAGTTCAGAAAGTGAACCAGAGCCTGAACTAGATCAGGAAGGAGAAACTGCAGTCATGGGAGAGATGTTAGTAGCACGCAGAGCTTTAAGTGTTCAGATACACCCAGATGATAGAGGTCAGCGTGAAAACTTATTTCACACCAGATGTATGGTTCAAGACAAGGTCTGCACTTTGATCGTTGATGGAGGAAGTTGTACTAATGCAGCCAGTGAAGAGATGGTTCAGAAGCTTAATCTCAAGACCACTTCACATACAAGACCTTATCAGCTACAGTGGTTGAACAACAAGGGAGCTTTAACAGTTTCGCAGCAAGTGATAGTGAAACTAACGATTGGGAAGTATGAGGATGAGATGCTATGTGATGTGATTCCAATGAAGTCAAGTCATATTTTGTTGGGAAGACCATGGCAGTACGACAGAAGAGTGTTTCATGATGGCTACACCAACAAGCAGTCATTTGAGTTCAAAGGACGCAAGATCACCCTTTTACCACTTACACCCAGCGAAATCTACAAGGATCAGCTTCACATGAACCGCAAGGATACAGGGAAAGCGTCACACAGCCAGTACATCAGTCACAGTGAGTTCAACAAGCTATTTGATCCAGAGATGACCACATTCATGTTTGTGTATAAGGAGACACTCACCAGTACTAAGTCAGCAGAAGAGCTTCCACGCGAGATGATAGAGATTATAGAGGAGTACAAGGATGTATTTCCAGAAGAGATACCTCCAGGTTTGCCGCCAATACGTGAGATAGAGCATCAGATCGACTTGGTACCTGGTTCAGTACTACCGAACAGACCCGCTTACAGAACCAATCCAGTAGAGACTAAAGAACTTCAGAAGCAAGTAGAAGAACTGATGAGCAAGGGGCACATCAGAGAGAGTCTTAGTCCTTGTGCAGTACCAGTTTTGCTTGTACCAAAGAAAGATGGTTCATGGAGGATGTGTGTTGACTGCAGAGCTATTAACAATATTACAGTGAAGTACAGACATCCAATTCCGAGATTAGATGACATGCTGGATGAATTATGTGGGTCAACCGTCTTCTCAAAGATCGATTTGAAGAGTGGGTATCATCAGATCAGAATGAAGGAAGGAGATGAATGGAAAACAGCCTTCAAGACCAAGCAAGGGCTCTATGAATGGCTAGTCATGCCGTTTGGTCTCACCAATGCTCCTAGCACCTTCATGCGACTAATGAATCATGCTCTCAGACCTTTCATAGGCATCTTCGTGGTTGTGTACTTCGACGACATACTCATCTATAGCAAAGGTCTAGAAGAACACTTAGAGCACATCCGCCAAGTTCTAAATGTTCTTCGTTCTCAAACCCTCTTTGCTAATTTTTCTAAATGTTCATTCTGTACTACTGAGGTTGTTTTTCTAGGCTTTGTTGTCAGTGCAGAAGGAGTTAGAGTGGACGATGAGAAGGTCAAAGCTATTAAGGAGTGGCCAACACCCAAAAACGTGGCAGAAGTCAGGAGCTTTCATGGATTAGCAGGAGTTTACAGGCGATTTGTCCAAGACTTCAGCACTATTGCAGCGCCACTTACAGAAGTAGTCAAGAAGGATGTAGGATTCAGATGGGAAGAAGCACAAGAGAAGGCGTTTTCAACCTTAAAAGAGAAGCTTATCACTGCCCCTATTCTTTTACTTCCTGACTTTATGAAAACTTTTGAAATAGAATGTGATGCCTCCGGAGTGGGTATAAGTGCTGTTCTGATGCAGGACAGGAAACCAGTAGCTTACTTCAGTGAGAAGCTAGGAGGAGCGACGTTGAACTATCCTACATATGACAAGGAACTGTACGCCTTGGTCCGGGCTCTTCAAACATGGCAGCATTACCTGTGGCCCAAGGAGTTCGTTATTCACACTGATCACGAGTCCCTGAAGCATCTCAAAGGACAGCAGAAGCTCAACAAGAGACATGCCAGATGGATGGAGTTCATAGAGACTTTTCCCTACACGGTTAAGTACAAGAAAGGTAAAGATAATGTAGTCGCATATGCATTATCAAGGAGGTACACTCTCATTTCTACTTTGTCTTCTAAACTAGAAGGTTTTGATGAAATAGTAGGGCTTTATGAGACTGACATTGATTTTGCTGAGAGCTATGGTAAATGCCATAAGTTTGCTTTTGAAAACTATTATAAGCAGGATGGATATCTGTTCTATAAGGATCGAATGTGCATACCAAGAGGATCCATGAGAGAGCTGCTGATAAGAGAAGCTCACGGAGGTGGACTGGCTGGACATTTCGGAGTGTCAAAGACTTTACTTGGACTGCAAGAACACTTCTATTGGCCTCAAATGAAGAAAGACGTTGAGAAGGTTTGTTCTAGGTGCCATATCTGCAAAATGGCAAAGGGTAAAGTACAGCCCCACGGCTTGTACACTCCTCTCCCTATCCCTTCTCAACCTTGGACTCATATTTCTGTGGATTTTGTTCTTGGCTTACCTCGAACCAGAAATGGTAGAGACTCGATTTTCGTGGTAGTTGACAGGTTTAGCAAGATGGCTCACTTCATTGCAAGTCACAAGACGGGCGATGCTGTTATTGTAGCTAACTTGTTTTTCAGGGAAGTAGTACGTCTACATGGAATGCCTCAAGTAATCGTCTCAGACCGAGATACAAAGTTTCTAGGACACTTTTGGAGGACGTTATGGGCTAAGCTAGGAACCAAGTTATCATTCTCAACCACATGTCACCCGCAAACATATGGGCAAACTGAAGTGGTGAACAGGACGCTATCTACACTCCTCAGGACTTTAGTAAGAAGCAATCTCAAGTCATGGGAAGAATGTCTACCACATGCTGAGTTTGCTTATCATCATGCTAAGCATTCTGCTACTCTTTTCTCTCCTTTTGAAATTGTTTATGGTTTTAACCCACAATCACCTCTAGACTTGATTCCTTTACCTTTAAGTGTGAAGTGTAGCTTTGATGGCAAAGAAAAGGCTGAACAGGTCAGGAGGATACATGCTAAAGCTAAGGAGAATATAGAGAAAAGAACCAAGCAGTACGAGAAGCATGCGAACAAGGGAAGAAAGCAGCTCATTTTTGAAGAAGGAGACTTAGTGTGGATTCATTTACGCAAGGATAGGTTCACAGAAGAGAGGAAGAGCAAGCTCCTACCACGAGCTGATGGCCCATTTGAAGTCATCAAAAGGATCAATAATAACGCATACCAGATTGATCTTCAAGGTAAGTATAATATATCATCGACATTCAATGTCTCAGCATGGTTTTTAATGAGGCAAATGGATCACTACGTCGAGTTATCTAGAAGTCAATACCAAAAGGGGGAATAATGTACTTCTGTACTACTACAGGTCGTCAAGCTTCTATACTAGTTCAGCCGACTTCTGTACTACTACAGGACGTCGGGAAATGTTGCTGTTTTTATTATTTCCTTAAAACGCCTTGTTGTTTTGGTTTTGAACTTCTTGTTGTTTGGAGTGTCGAGCCCTAGGGTGTTTAAAACCTAAAGCTACGCCTCTTTTCTCTTTTAGCGAAGAAGTTGTATGAACAAGTATTGTCACACTTTTTCTCTCAATTCGAATTCTTGAATGCGTTCTAGATTCCCGGGTTTCTATACACTTTGTGATTCAGAAACTCTTCATTGTTACAATCCATACAACCACCTAAACATCTATCTCCATCAAACCATTGTTTCATCATTCAATCTTCTCATATCATCACTCACGTTCATCGCCCATCATCATCATCAAACTCACGTCGCCTATCACCTATCTTCAGCCTTCATCGGAGTTCTATCCTAGGGAGATCATATTAGTTTGTGACATATAACAAAATTTCAGTAGCTATTGATTAATGTCTAATTATATTGTTATCAGTCTGAATTGGTTATAATATCAATTATAACATCTGTGGTTATTTATTTAATTAACTATGTAAATCATATGTTACTACTATACATTATAAGTTATTTAATAAATTCATAGTTCTCTAGTTAAACTATTAATAATTAATCATATGATACCGCTATAAATTATAAGTTATTTGATAAACTCATAATTATCTAATTAAATAATTTATTATCTGACTGATCATATCAGCTAACTTATATATTAACATATTTTAATAAAATATTTATATTACTGGTTTATGTAAAATATTAATTTCCATTTTTATAGCAATAAATATAAGTTAATGGATAATATGTAAATTACCACGATAACATATTATTTAACATGTTTAAAAATAAGTTATTGAAGGCTATTAATCACTTATGAACAATGTTATCGTACTCGTGAAATAAATTTCGTTTTGGGTTTATAAAAGAGTGGTTAGGGTTTAGATTTTATAAAAAAACAAAATGTATTTCGGTTTGGGTTTATAAAATAGTAGTTAGAGTTTAGATTTTGTAATTAAGCAAAATTATATTTTGGAATGGGTTGACAAATTAGTGATTAGGGTTTAGATTTTGTAATAAAAAGAAACTATATTTTTGTTTGGGTTGACTAAATAGTAGTTAAAATAATTTTTAGTCAAAATACAGAAACTTAATAAGTATATTGTTAAAATGAAGAAATAGTGGTTAAAGTACAGTTACTTGATAACAATAGATTGTTAAAATGATTTTAGTTACCTGATAACAATGTATATTACTGTAATTGTAAATGTAATTTGATCTTATCATATAAAATAATTGTTAACTTGTTATTATTGTTACTTGATAAGAAGGTATCGTCTAAACATTCTTTTGTTACCTGATAACAATATTTTGTTTTGCATGTCTCCCTCTGCCCGAAAGCGTCGTTTGTTCATAATGTGTCAGATGATTCACATGTTTTTTTTTTCTTTAACTGAACCTAGGGATACCATCGTAAATATGTGTATGTCAGACAAAGAAAACTAATTTTTCTTTTATTGAGTCTAAATTCTTTGTTTTACCCAAACCAACAAATAACCTGTTTTAATTCTAAAATTAAAGTTTAAACCTTAATCCTCTTCTGTAAACAAAAACCTACATATATTTTTGTTTAATTATAAATTTTAAATCCATATCTTCCCAAATTGACATAACTGAAATTAGGTTATTTGTTTAATTTTATTATTAGTTTTTCAATATATAATTCATTATAATATTTAGTTTATATATTTCCTTTTTCGATAGGGTTAGTAATATTTCTATTTTATCTAAATATTAATAAAATTAGAATCATCACGTGTCAACATCCTATCGTTTATTATTAACACATGTCACAATCTTGTTAATGGCTAACTTTGAAAACCAAGCTTTATATAATAAGATATAAAGATGAGGAGTGAAATGTACTAATTAATAATAATTTAATATGAATATATAATAAAGTAGATATCAGATCTTATACATTCATTTTGATTGGTTATTTTTTTTTTTGAAAATTAATAATGTATTTTTGTTTCAATAAATTAATTAAATTATTTAAATTATTATTGAACATATTTATCCATAATGAATATTATTAAAAAAATAAAACCTATATATGTATTGGCATTCAAATTTAATTATTTTCCCTAAATGAGGTTTAGTCTATAATTGTACTTCCTAATAATAAGGAGAGTTTATTTGTGAACTCGTCCAATCAAGATAATATTTTATTTGTAAACTCGTCCAATCAATACATTTCGAATTTGCGAAGAAAAAATTGCAAACTTTGATGATGCCATTTTAATCAACAACTTTCTGTTGACTTTCTTCTAAAATGCCGAAATTATGTTGACCGGGCCAATTTGTTCTTGAGGTTAAGTCTCCGTGACGAGCTTAAGAATGGGGTTAACTGCTCATTAGTAGTTTCCGTATGTGGTTAAACGCAACGTTTAAGAGAGACAAAGAAGCTTACTCGAATTGGGATGGCACGGAGCCGTGGAGGAGGACGGAGACTTCCGACTCGTAGTTCTGTAAGATTGAGTTCGTCAGAGGAGGCAAACGATAGAGACGTCAATGGAAATGAAATGGTTAATATCGAAGGACACGAGACCGCGGAGACTGTTCAGATGACAGAGACAGTATAGGCAATGGAGACAGAGACAGTACATGCAATGGAGATAGAAACAGAGGCTGAGAAATACAACCCAGAGAGTGAGCCGGTGGAAAATGCAGCAGTAGCAGCCAGTGAGGCGGTTCGCATTCCGTCAGAGACATCGTCGATTTCAAACCCACCCAAAACAACGATTGAGGTGGTTGGTCAACCCAATGAGAAAAGGAAATATCGCAAAAGGAAGAAAGGTCAAAGATATTGAAGAAGATCATGAGGCTGTTAGTGGGGATGATTATGCAGTAGCGGACGATGAAGATGATGCTGATAGTGGAGATGAGATTTTGGATGATGAGAGGATACCAGAACCTCTATCACACAGCGATGATGAAGACAATTTAGATGAAGATAATGGTGCTCCAGAGATTGCTGAAGAACTTCTGGGGTTAGGGAAAACATTCAATGGCCCAGAAGAATTCAAGATAGCTGTGTTGAGGTATTCTCTGAAAACCAGATACGACATTAAGCTTTATAAGTTAGCTAGTTTGAGGATTGGTGCGAAGTGTTCTGCGACTGATGTAAAATGTCCATGGCAATGCTATTGTGTATATGACAAGAAGAAGCATAAGATGCAAGTAAAGATCTATGATGAAGAACATGCTTGTATGAGGTTAGGTTACTCGAAGATGTTGAAGCAGTCAACAATTGCTTAGTTGTATAGAGAAAGCCTGCAAAAAATCCAAAAATCACCAAACAAGAGATGGTTGCAGAGATATTGAGGGAGTAAAACTTCACAGTAACTGAAGATCAATGTGCAAAGGCAAAGACATTAGTGAGGAAAGAAAAGAAAGTAACACATCAAGATCATTTTGAACGGATTTGGTATTATCAAGCTAAGATCTTTCGATCTAATCCGGTGACAGCTTTTGAGATTGAGAGTACACTAGGTACAACCATTGGAAGCTTACAAAGGTTTTATCATCTCTTTATCTGTTTTAAGTCACAGAGAGATTCTTGGAAGAATACGTGTAGGCCTATAATACGAATAGATGGTGCATTTCTGAAGTGGGATGTTAAAGGACATCTCTTAGCTGTTGTGGGGAGAGATGGAGATAATAGGATTGTTCCTATTGCATGGGCTGTTGTGGAGATTGAGAATGATGAAAACTGGGATTGGTTTCTTAGGCAGCTCTCTGCAAAGTTGGATCTTCAAGATGTAAAAAATGTAGCAGTCATATCTGACAACGATTTAGATCTTGTTGCTTGTCCAAGATTTCACATCTCGTTTGCTTTCACAACGAAAGAAAGGTCTCCACGGGTTCTCTTGAGTTTTGGATGTGAATATAGTCACACCTAAGCCACAAAAACACTTCGATGGCACACCACACGCGCCATCGAGCTTCACTTCATCTGTTGACATGGAGCTGGAACTCATGATTTTCGATTTGGAGATTTGAGAGAGAATTTGATTTTTCTAGGATTTCGATTTTGAAAGATGAACTCGATTTGGGGATTTTGAGGTTCTTCGTCTCTCTTAAACGTTGCGTTTAACCACAGACGGAAACCACTAACGGGCAGTTAACTCCGTTCTTAAGGTCGTCACGGAGACTTAACCCCAAGAACAAATCGGCCCGGTCAATATAACTTCGGCATTTTAGAGGAAAGTGAACAGAAAATTGTTGATTAAAATGGCATTATCAAAATTCGCGATTTTTCGTCGTAAATTTGAAAATTGGCTAATTATTTGGTATTTTTTCCATTAAAATATGCTAGTCGTGATGTTATAATTAGTTGTACTTATGTGACTCTTCAGTAACGTAACGACTTAGGGGGTGTATTCAAAGTGGAATTTCAAGTGATTTATAAAAAGTTTACAAATCCTATGTTATTCAATCATGGATTTTTAAAAGTCCCATGAAATCCAGTGTTATTGAACTAATCATTTTAAAATCCACCTTAAAATCCACTGTTATTGAAAACAGTTTGTGCATTTGATTTTAAATGATTTCAGAGGATTTCATAGGATTTCAGAGAACTTCTTTAGTTAAAAATACAAGAATCCAAATCTCATAGTTTTAGGTGGGATTTGATAAGATTTTACATAAATCATATGAAGTTCCCTAAAATCATCAAAATCTCAATAAAACTCAAATCTCTTAAAATGCTAGTTTGAATACACCCCCCTTAATTAAACCAAAAACAAAACAAAGTAACGTGAAGATAAACACAAAATATTCCTTTTCAACAGTGTACACTCCTCAACAAGATTTAGCTTCCTTAATAACATATATGATAAATGTTACTATAATACATACTTCTTGTGTTTCAATTGTCTATTTTCTTATATTTCACATATATTAAAAAACATTTAAATTTATATTACAAGTGCATCATTTTTGTAAATTGCAACTTTTATAACTCTAAATTAATAATATTTAGTAATTTTCTTTTAAAAATCTATAGTTATTAATTAATAACTATTAAAAATACATAAACAACTTTTTAAATACATTATTTGGAAACACTAAAATTTCATTAAAAAAAGAGGAACAAGGAGTAGTGTTTATATATGACACATTTAACAATGCAAGAAGTGAGGTCGACATAAAAAGAAAGAAATAACGAAGCAAGAAGTGGTCGTTAAATGCAATGTAAACTAATAATAAGGTATGAGAACAAGATCCTAAAACAAAGGCAAGTCAAGTATTATATTCTTTGTATATTTTATGTTTGAGTTCAATAAATACAATATGTTCTCATGTGGATGCTAATTGCTAATTAATGGTCATGGCTTCCAAATGATGATAGACTAATCTGTCCAAACACTTGTTTTTGTTTGTTTGTTTATGATTGGTGTTTAGCAACTAGGAAATGGTTAATACGAAACGATGGTAACAAACAAACGAAACAAAGTTGGAGAGTTATTATAGTAAAGAAAATGTATTATAATATATAGTGGTTGGAAACAATGTACTGTATGTATAACAGTGGGTTTTATGCAATTTAAAAAATTATAATAATTTGTAATATATTATACTACTAATTTTGCAAAATGAGTGAATATTTTAATCTTATAAGCTGATAAATGTCATTTTAGAAACATTTCAAATATTAGCATGTTCATAATATACACTTTTTTTTTCATTTTATAATGAAGTAGAGATCCAAAATATTGAGAGTTATATGCTTGAATAATGTCTAAATAATTTATTAGTTGTGGGCTTGTGGCTAAAGGTGATTCAAAGGGGGTTGTATGTTTGTCTACTTTGACTGTCGTTTATTTATGTCCATGTTGTTCTTTTTTCAAGGGTTTGGTTTCATGAACTTGATTATATCTTAGAAGAGAAGACACATCAAAAGTGGAGTCTATGATTATGAATAAATGGGAATGATTTTTAAGGTTTGCTGATCGTTTGGCCATGGTCCTTGGTGAGCTTATCGAATTTGATCTAATTCTAGCATATCTCCCCCTGCGATTTTGATAGGCAAAAGTTTAGCTTTCGAAATAGGGGTTAATTGCTTGAATTAATCTAACTAGTTAATCCTCGACGAGATCCCTAACACCAAAATTTTGGATTTATTGATTTACAATGCTTATTTCTTTGCTTATTTACATATCTTGCATATTCCAAAACCAACTTTATATGATTCGTTCTACCTAAACTCTGAGTTAAATTTTTTTGATTATTATATCCATTTTAATACAAACTACATATGTCATTTTTTTTTATAATTCAGGAGTGATCCCAAAGGTTTTCTAGGCCCAAAGACTTATATCCCGGGGTCGAGGGAAACCATGTTAAATCTCAAATCTCTGTGGCCAATGGTACTCGAACCCAGGTGGCGAAACTTACCTCTCTTTACCACTGGACCAAAACGACTTGGTTTACATATGTCATATTTTACACCTCTCAAAAAGTTATGGTTATAAAATAATTTCTAAACATGTAATTCTAAATTTATTATGTTAATATTTTCTTTATTTTTGTTCCAAATTACATGTTAATTTTCTTATATATATATTCCCATTGATCTCTCGTCTTTACAATAAACCAAAATTTACGGATAGATTAACTTTTAATCAATGATGGAGGCAACGTAAATCAACTTTTAATCATTAGCCATTCCTTTCACGTCAAATATTGTCCAGACACTTTAATTATGTTTCTCTCTTTACAATATAAGTGTCATTTTTTTCTTATTTATTTAGTATCTAGAGATCTATGCAGGCAAAATGATACCCGCAATCACGGAATTGAATATTCAGAAAACTCTTCCTCTCCTACCTCTTTGGCCACATTAATTAAAGCGAGATGAGTTTCTTAATTAGGTAACTCCGGTGGTACCCGCAATTAAATCCTATATATATAGGCTATATCATATACTATATATATATGTGTGTATATATAAAATAATGTAATAACATAGATATAGACATAAAGTTCGTTTAATAACAAAACTGTTGTACATTCGATGCAAGCTTAGCAAAACTGCGATATTACATATTCCTGATTAAAAAATTGTTAAAAAAAATAAAAGATTAAAAATTATTTAAAACTATTATTTAACTAAATTTTAATCCTGACACACTTTTTATATATTATTCTTAAATAAAAAAAATATATTATGATTAAATTTGTTTAAAAATTATTAAGATTATATAATATCAAAATTATTTTAAACATTCTATAGAGTTAAAATTAATAACACTTAAACTTTCAATAGAGTTTAAATATTTATAATATCTTAAACTCTTTATAAAACTAGAGTTTAAACATTCTATAAAACCCTAAATGGTTATAATATTTGAACCTTTTAAAAGTTTCAATATTTATAAAATTTTAAATATTATAATATTTTGAAACTTTTTAGAAGTTTTAATTGGCTCAAATAGAAAACGGATTAAACCAAATAAAACTTTTAAATTTGAACACATGAGAAATCAAGCTTCATGTTCATTTGTAGTTAGAAGCATATAATCCTATTTATATAGGTTCTAGATTATTGTGAAAAACAATCTACATGATGTGGGACATTGCACATATGCGAAAACAATTGTACATATGCCAAAGTTTCTATTTTCTATTTAGCCAAAATTTCCAAAAATCATTTTCGATTTTAATTAGGAAATTTAATGCATGTAATAAATTCATAGAGCAATAAATGTTTTGCTAAGAAGGTTGCAAAAATACTATAGTAGATAATTAATTAAAAATAAAATCGAACCAATCATTAAAAATACTACAGCATTTTAAGAATCAAAATATTAAATAGAAAAAATTACTTAGATGGATTACATTTTAGGTGTACTGACCGAAACCATCCAAAAGATTTTTTTATCTTTAAATGTTTTTTAATTACCAGCGTGCCCTTTTTACACGTTACCGGAAAAAACTAATTACGAAAAATGCCACTGCCACGTCAGACAAAAAGGCGCGTGCCACCAATAACTCAGCCATAACGTACGTTACGGCTGAGTTATATCACGTTATGGCTGAGTTCTGGGACAACTGCTGAGTTTCGGGTCAACAGTTGACTTACGATCATAACTCAGCCAACAGTTACGACTGACTTATAAAAATCTGGTTGAGTTATGAGAAAACGGCTAATAACTCAGCCGCCGTTACGGCTGAGTTATAGTCCGATGGTTGAGTTATTAGAAGTTTGGCTGAGTTATGTTATCGACACGGCTGACTTAACTTTCTCCGGTTGGCTGAGTTATCGACAACGGCTGAGTTATCAAATGTCGTTACGGCTGACTTATGTTTCAGAGACATAACTCAGTCGTAATTGGCAGACTTAACGGAAAACTCAACCATGTTACGGCTGACTTATAGACAAAAGATTTATTGCTAATATAGCCTCTAGTTACGGCTGACTTAATTACGTTACGGCTGACTTATTGACGTTACGGCTGAATTTGACATCTTAAAAAACATTTTAGTAATTACTTAAATATTTTTCATGTTGTGGCTAATTTAATTTGTGTTGATGGCTGATTTATTTTGGCTGAGTTACAAATTTGTTTGGTGGCTGACTTACGACTTCAAATACACAATTTCACGTCAGCATAAACGAGGGAAATACAAAAGGTCCCCCATTAGCTCGTGTTTTTTCTTACACTCTGTTCTTCATTTTCTGTTCTTCACTTCACTTCTGTTTTTCATTTTCACTTATGTTCTTCATTTTCACTTCTGTTCTTCACTTTTGTTCTTGATTTTCACTTCTGTTCTTCAGTTCTGTTCTTCATTTTCGTTGATGGATCATTCGGTTCCAGTAATTGTTGTGTCAGGTAATTGGGCAAAGAAACAGAAATATGTATTTAACACTGACGATAGAGGTTGTAGAATTGTGCAAATAGATGCGGAAACAACGCACCAGAAGCTAGTGAAATTGGTTCTTGATGACTACGGACTGCATCAACTCAGCCACAAGGTGACGATGAGCTACATGCTCTCGTACAAACATATGAAACATATGTCGCATGATACTCCCCCAGTATATGTCTCCAATGATCGACAGTTGCAGAATTATCTAAGCTTGTTGACAATCGATGCCACGACTTTGTGTTGAGTTTGCGAAGATGAAGGACGGATCGAATGCAAGGATGAAACGGCCATGCAGTTCGGCTTCAGAATAGAATCTACATATGAAGACGCAAGAGGATTTGATGGTTTCTGTTATGATTATAGTGAAAACATAGAAGATGAAGTCAAAGAAGATGAAGCAGAGTACGAATCAGAGGTTGAAGAAGAAGATGACGAGTTTTCAACCCGATTTGACGTTTTCGAAGACTCCGATGGTGCGTCATCTGATGATGATAACTTTACTGTGTACGACGAGCCTGAGGAGAAAGATGAATATTTACCGGCTTCTACTCAAAACATAGGTCATTACTATGGCAAAGTAGGATCGATTGGTAACTCGGAGTCTTTAACGGTGGAGATGGCTAAGCTAAACCTCATCGTAGGACAACGATACGCGAACAAAGACGAGTAAGAGAAACGAGTGAAACTTCTTGCGGTGAGAGATGTATTTGATTTTTCAGTACCAAAATCAAATACGACTGTAGTGAATATTACGTGCTGGGTTGAAGGATGTCTTTGGAGAGTTCGTGCATCTCAAGAAGGAGATGAGCCTGGTTTTGTTGTTCGTATATACGATTCGGTACACACATGTTCTGTGACGGAGAGATCTAATCGATCCAAACAAGCAACACCTGATGTTTTGGGACCTCTTTACAGGGACTTTCTTGGTGACATTGGTCCGTTAGTTAAACCTAAAAGTGTTGGAATAATCATCAGTAAGCATTTTAGCATAAAGGTAACTACAATGTCACGACTGATTTATATTTGAGTTACGGCTGCGTTTTCGTTCATTTACGGATGATTTCTCATTACAATACGGCTGAGTTTCGTTGAGTTTTCTTTTCTTTACGGCTGAATTATCATTACGATACGGCTGAGTTTTCATTTATGTGTCGGCTGACTTATATATAGTTATGGCTGAGTTATCATTACGATACGGCTGAGTTATCATTACGATACTGCTGACTTATATATAGTTACGGCTGACTTATTATTATATTGGTGCCAACAAATGGATTATTGGAAGTCATACAAGACGCTAAGGTTTGCAAGACAGATCGATATGGGAACTCCTGAGGGAAGTTTTGGAGAATTGCCTTCCTACCAATACACGATAAGACAGGCAAATCCGGGTACAATAACGCGTCTTCAAATTGATGAGTGTGACAGATTCAAGTATGTCTTCATTGCTTTTGGTGCGAGTGTTGCTGGGTTTGCTTACATGCGGAAAGTTGTTGTTGTGGATGGTACGTTTCTCCACTGTAGTTACAAAGGGACGCTTCTAACAGCCTTAGCTCAGGATGGAAATTTCCAAATTTTCCCAATAGCTTTCGCAGTTGTTGACACTAAAAATGATGATTCTTGGGTTGGTTTTTTACGCAACTCAAAGTTGCTATTCCAGACGAGAGGAATTTTGCGATCATCTCGGACAGACATAAGTCAATAGGGAAAGCAATTGGTGATGTGTATCCGTTGGCTTCTCGTGGAATTTGCACTTATCATTTGTACAAGAACATATTGGTAAAGTTCAAAGGGAAACATTTGTTCCCACTTGTGAAAAAAGCGGCTAGGTGTTTTCGGATGGCTGATTTTACAGAGGCATTCAATGAGATTGAAGCGCTTCATCCTGAACTACATGGATATCTCCAAAGATCTGGGGTGCAAATGTGGGCACGCGTTCATTTCCCGGGTGAAAGGTACAACCTAATGACTTCGAACATTGCGGAATCTATGAACAAAGCACTATCAAATAGTAGAAGTCTTCCAATAGTTCGACTGTTAGAATCCATACGGAATATGATGACTAGATGGTTTGCTGAACGGAGAGAGGATGCGAAATCACAGCTAACAACGCTCTCACGAGGTGTTGAAAAACTGTTAGAGGTAACTGAGCCGATCATGTTACATAAGTGAGCCATAACATGATTATAACTCAGTCGTTATTTATATAACTTAGCCATAACCTTCTTACATTATTTATATAACTCAGCCGTAACTTTATATTTTGTTCTTCCCTCTAATAGGGTCGTTTAACTGCATCAAGACTTTTTGAAGTACAACCGATTGATGCTTTACGTGTACAAGTACAATATGGAACATCTTTGCATGTTGTAAATTTGGATGCAAAAAGATGCACATGCCGCCGTTTCGAGCACGAGAAAATACCATGCGTCCATGCAATCGCAGCTGCAGAGCATATGGGTGTGTCTCGTATTTCCCTGGCCGATCCGACCTACCGGAGCAATTATTTGGTTAACGCGTACGCTGATTCAATCTCACCTCCGGATACTGCACTCCCTGTTCCTGAAATTGTAACTAACCAACCGTGCGTGCCTCCGATCGTTGCAACCCAGCCAGGAAGGCCGGAGAAAAGCAGGATTAAATCAACTGTTGAAATTGCACTTCATAATAAACGCCCGAGGAAGCCACACGCATGTTCTCGATGTAAAGAAGTTGGGCATAATGCAAAAACTTGTCGGAAGTAGTATTGTTGGTATGTTGTTGGCATGGATTTTCTCAATGTTTGTTTTATGTAATCCATATTTCTAGACTAAGCCATTATGATAACTCAGCCATAACATATATTTAACTCAGCTGTAACGCGACCTTTCGTCTTTCTCTCGTACGATAACTCAGCCGTAACGCGACCTTTCGTCTTCTTTAATATGATAACGCAGCCGTAACATAACTCATCATACGGAATATATTCATGTTACTGATAACTCAGCCGTATTAGTTTATTCATAACTCAGCCCAATAGGTTACTGATATCTCAGCCCAATAAGGTTACAGATAACTCAGCTGTAACGCGACCTTTCGTCTTCGTTTCCCGTACGATAACTCAGCCATCACATTAACCAACGCAACTTTCCGTCTTCTTCCTTTCTCTATCTCATCTGATCCCTTTATATATCAGTTTTCTTTTACCAAAAATCTTTTTCCCATTCATTTCAACTTTCATCAATATGGAAGACAATCCTCATATGCCAGGACATGTTTTTACAGAGATTCACGCGATTCTTGCCGGACCTGGTCGGGATGATCTTCCCGTTCTATACCCTGGTCCGGGTTTATATGATTCTTTCGTTGACAAAAAACAACGAGATGGAGAGAGTTCCATAAAATAATGGGTGAAGCGATCGAGCCTATAATTCGTCAGAACATGCACCACGAGTGGCCGACTTATCGCTTGATTCCCGCCCGCTTCAAGATATATTGGTTTAAGATGCTACTGGTAAGCACCACGTTTAAAGCATTTTCATTCATATGGTTCTTTTCTCTTCGCCTAATTTTTGTTTCTTTTATGTAGCGCCAATACAACTGGGATCCAAGGCAAACATTAATCATTTGGAAACACTTTAATAAAGATGCGAGTTGCATTTTCATGTGGCAGATGCGGGGGATTAGGAAGAGCTGGATATTCGGTTTCGATAAGCCCGAGTGGTTGAATCCAATGGTTTGGGAGAAACTTGTCCATATGTTTGAACAACTTGGTGCAGACGATCTCTGCTGGGACTATTTTTACTGGGACTATTTTTGCTGAATTCCAACAGTTATTTGCTTTTGTATGTTTTCAATGTTGTTTCCTATGTGTTCTCAAGTTCTCTGCTTTTGAATGTTGTTTGTTCTTTCTGAACTTCTTTTTGAACTTCTTTGTAATCTCAAACAAAATTTCTTATCTTTTGAATCATGTTTTTTTTATCAATTTTTCTTCATTTTGGCAATTTTAACAGACATATAACTCAGTCGTAATGTTATCAATAACTCAGCCGTAACGGAATCACGTAAATAATTGGTTATTGATAACTCAGCCGTAATGTTATCCATAACTCAGCCATAACATAGTATAAGTCAGCCATACTCTAAATATGCGTTATGTCAATTTCTAGTTATAACTCAGCCGTAACAGAATCACGTAAATAATAGGTTATTGATAACTCAGCCGTAATGTTATCTATAACTCAGTCATAACGTAGTATAAGTCAGCCATACCCTAAATATGCGTTATGTCAATTTATAGTTATAATCAAGTTATGAAATCACTTAAATCACATAAATACTAGGTTTAAATATGATACAATCATGTTACCATATTATTCATCAATAATTTAGACTTTGTTGGTAACATTTCGAAAACTATCACACAAAAACTAGTTTCTAGTCATAACCAACACTACATAATTTGAATTGGATGAAATTATGTAAATTTTCCATTTTCTTTTCAAAATTAACAATCTTATCATGCATATTTGCTGGTAATATATATTTATTATATGTCATATCCATTATATACTTATATAATTGCTAATTATAAATTATAATTATACTCGTAACTCAGCCGTAACTTGAACACATTAACTTAGCCGTCACATAATTATAAGTTAGCCATACCCCATTTCTCATTTAACATGAAAAGAAATCTTAAACAGCACAAATTATAACATAATCAGTGTAAACATCATAAAACAACAATTATATTCTCTCTCATAGCCATACAATTGTGATTCCTATTACAGAGAGTAGACAAATTGTCTTCAAAGCTGTCTTACCCATATCATGCTCAATCTTCTTCATCAATTTTTCCTCAAGCTTCTTACTCAGTTCTTCCTCAAGCTTATCAAACATTTCTTTTTGGAGATCTAAATTTTGAGTATGTTGATGCCTTAAGTCCGTCACATCTTCTTCTATTCTCTGTACCTTTCCGTTGACCATCTTAATTTCTTCAACCGATGCCTCATCAACCCATTTGAAGAAATGCGACTCATTCGGCCTCTAATTAACAAAAAACCAACATCGATACCCATATGTTAACAATAAAAAATTAAATAAAAATTAGTACGTTCAAAGCAATCGAGCATCTATAGAAGATACGGTAAGGGTTTTCCTTTGTCTTCGATATGTATGTGATGATATCGTTACCACACCAACATCCGCAATTCGTCGGAAGATATGGAGGGTAAGCACCATGTGCTGAACGATATGTACTCGAAGAGTAGTCGCTCATATTAAAATTGAGAAGTAGAATTCTTTAATCGAAGATAAACCAAGAAATCGGAGGGAATCCCAGAAATCGATAAGAACCCAAAATCCCCAATCTGATCTCTCGATTATGACTATAAGGGAGAAGAAAGAAGTAAACGACGTCGTCTGGAATTAACTCGGCCAAACCACGAATTTAATTTACGATAAGTCAACCAAACCTCATTATATAACTCAGTCGTAACGTTATGTTATACCTCAGACGGAACGTAACTATAACTCAGCCATACCTCGAATTTGAATATCAAAATCATAAATCAGCCATATCTAACGTATAAATCAGCCGTAACGTTATCTTTAACTCAGCCATAACATAATCATAACTCAGCCAAACCTCGAATTTTAAATATAAGGTTATTTATACATTCATGTTATTAGAACACTTATATAAGAAGAATTTAATGTTTTTATTCACTGTAAAAATGAATATAATCAAATTAGCTATTGTTTATACCTTTTAAGACTTATGTATCCAACAAAGAGATAAATCCTAGTAATGCTTGTCTATTCTATCTTGTAATACTCTAATTTAATACAATTCTATTTTTTATATTCGGGTGAATTTTATCTTTTACATTAAAGATACTTTTTAATATATTCTAATACCATAATGTTAAGTTTATTGTTGAATTTAAAATGCTTGTTTATTGTTGAGTTTAATTTGTCTCTCGGAACTCAGCCATAAAAAACCATAACTTAGCCATAACCCATTTCTATAACACAGTCACAGTCAGTACAGAACCACAAATGAGCCATGATTCCAATAATTTACATATTATCATAATAAGTCTACTACAACATAATATTACTGAAACTGGTTGAGGTAATCCGCTGCCTTATCGAAAATGTCTGCTGCCATCTTCAGCCGTATACCTTGGATATTTTCATCACAGAGGCCATCGAAACTAACACCAAGTGCTAGGCATTCCACAAATTTGAGAGAGTACACGCCACAGTCCCCGAGATTTAGGTTTTGAGGGACCTTGGATATAATTTTCCTTCTGAAGGAAAACATCGCCTTACTTTGTGGACGGATTTCAGCAGGGACTAATGCGTTTAGCATTGCTGGAAGCATCTGCGCAAACGGCTTAACACACTTCATGATATTTTCTTCACTTTCAGGTGTTACCTGACCCACAATGCTGTCATAGACATCGATATGGCTCCTTGTCAGGTCAGCTTCTAGCTTAATCCAGTGATCACCTCCGACTTGTATAACAAGATACAGTTTGTCCACATCTTTTATCCACTTCAGACCAGTGGGCTGATCTACAGGCATTTTTCCGTTAATAACCCGCTCATAAGATCCACCATCGAATTTAAACCTTTGTGGTCTTTCCTTGAATGCTTTATTATACTCATGAACGAGTAAAGCAGTAAACCACGGGTCTAAAAACGCAATACGTTTGGTGTGGAATGGGCAGGGGTCTTCAAGGAACCGTTTCCTGAGGAGTCTCATAAACGCACCCACATGCTGTAAAAAAACCATAAGGTATGATAAATATAACTCAGCCATAAATAATATATAACTCAGCCATAACTAATATATAACTCAGCCATAACTAATATATAACTCAGCCATAACTCAGCCATAACTCAGCCATCAAGCTGAATGATAACTCAGTCACAACAAAAAAGTGTAAAACTTACATCGTCCCACAGCCAGCCATACTTATTGTCCGTAGCTGGCCAATCCTTTCTTTCAGTGATGAGTCTCTTGAACAATTCAATTTCAGGGGCTGACTTGCCATATGGGGTAGCCCTAACAAACAACACACTTTAATATACACAAAAAGGGGGTAAAGAAGCAGTAATCAAGAGGATCATAGGTACGAAGGACTTACTTGTATGGACTTAAGTGATCCAATAATCTCTCCAATCTGGCCTGATCAACAGGGGCGAAAGGATCAAATATTGCAACAGAAGGTACACAGTTCTTCCTCATGCATGTAAGCCCGTTCTCTCCAATAAAAGGAAAAACATGAGTTTTTGGTTGTGGCTCCAATGCACTCCCATCTTTAGCAAACTTCACATTTGCTGTCCTTAATTCTTTAATCCTTTCATTCCTAATCCTTTCTTCCTCATCAACATCAGATTCAGGTAAGACGTTGAAGTTCTCGAAAAGATTATTGTCAGTGATATCCTCTAGATCACTGTCACAAGCTTTGTTGTCCCCTTTGTTGTCCTCAGCCTCAACCACAACTTTCTTACCGTGACTCTTTTCATGTGGGAATTTGAATTTCACAACAGGAATCTTACCAACATCTTCAGCAAGTTCTTCCACCAGTTCTTCAACTGTTGAACACCTCTAGGCTTTCTACCTCTCTTCTTTGGCTGGCCTTTTTCCTCATTCCCTTTCCTTCTTGCTTCAGCTTCTGCCTTCTTCTTTTCCTCTACTTCTTTTTTCTTTTGGGCATCTGCTTCTCTTCTCTTCAGTGCATCTTCTTTCTTTTTCAGTGCCTCCTCTTTCTTCTTTTGAGCCTCGGCCTCTTTCCTCTGCTGTGCTTCTAAATTTGGCCAAAGGCCGCGTTTTCTTATTAGCAGGAGAGGGAGATTTCTCAATGAAATCAAGAAGACCATCTTGCTCATTAGTGGCCTCATCGAAATCTTTATTTAGATTCTTGATGCACCGATTAATGTCATTGTCCAGAACTGCTTCTTCTTCTTCTTCTTCTTCCTGAATTTTCTTCTCCTGTAACTTCATAACACAAAACAACTCAGCCATAACACAAAACAACTCAGCCATAACAAAGGTATAACTCAGCCATAACACAAAACAACTCAGCCATAACAGAGCTATAACTCAGCCATAACATAAAACAACTCAGCCAAAACAGAGATATAACTCAGCCATAACATTCAACAACTCAGCCGTAATGTATTTGATAACTCAGCCATAACATAAACAACTAAGTAAAAACATCGGATAACTTAGCCATTACATAAAATTAAGAGAACTCAGCTTACCGGGGGACTATTAACAGAGTAGTCTTGGCTTGACGGTTTCTTCTGAATTTCATGTGTCTGTTCTTTTTTTTCCCAAAAGCATCCCTGATTCTGATATTGGAGAAGCTCTTGAGTGGTAATGTGTCGTCATTCTGAATGTTTTTGCCTCCACTCATGAGACCAGCTAGGCCTCCACCTCTGGCAACGAAGGAAATTAGGCCTTTCATCTTTATGAATTCTTCATCAACATGTGTGAACTTATCATCAAAGGTCTCAACCTTTGATTTCATGGTCTCAATACTTGATTTCATTTCAGAAACCATACCCACGAGTAATTTAAGTGACGCCTTTCCACCAGCATCGTCCTCTTCACTATCAGCCTGCAAAACATACACAAAAATTGATAATCAAAACATACACAAATATATATGACTATATAACATATAACTTACCTTTACCTCCTCACTCTTCTTCTTCTTATTCTTCTGTTCATGAGGCTTTACCTCCTCATTTATCTTCTTCTTCTTCTTCTTCTTCTTCTGTGCATCTTCTGCACCAGAATCACCACCCTTTTCAACTTTCTGCTTCTTAGCGGGAGATTCAGACTGAACCGCTGCTCTAATTTTTCCAGCTTTCTTCTTGTCCTCATTCACTTTCACATCCCAAAAACCTTTAACAAGCTTTTCCTCATGTATGTCATTGACCAAGTTGACAAGTTCTGGGTCTTCTTCTGTCTGATTTGGCCACGTATGAAAAAGCTCACTTACATCACCCTTCATCACCATTGTACTCACACGCAGCTACATTAGAAGACAAACATCAATAAGTATAACTCATAAAGACAAAACAAATACATAACTAAACTATAACTCAGCCATTACTAAACTATAACTCAGCCATAACTAATTTATAACTCAGCCATAAATAAAAATAACTCAGCCATAACTTAATTATAACTCAGCCGTAACTAAACTATAACTCAGCCATTACTAATATATACCTCAGCGATAACTAAATCGTAACTCAGTCATAACATAAAACAGAGATCACTAAAATATAAGTTACCTCACTATACTTTTTGATATCTTCAGCAATTGCCACATCTAATGCTGAACGTGTACGGGTTCCAGGCCATCGAAACAACGGGATCTCTTCATTCTCGACTAAATTCCCAAATGTGCTCTCCTAAGCATTTGATAGAATCATATGCCCAAGCTTGTAACACGTAAACCGGCCCACCAAGGGTGTACGAACTACCTCTAGGATTCAAGCACTTGACATTATCAACCATAGTCTCAAATGCGACCCGACCCCATGGATAAGCCTTCACGGCTTTATCATCAGAAACTATTTTTGCAGCTTCAAATGGTATGATGCACGCAGTAGAGTCCAATGGCTAGAAAAATCAATAGCCCCAACCACTTGCGCTTCTCAATAGACCATGACCGGCACACTAATAATCCTTTAAGTAGCTCATCATATGTTGGACCTTCCCCACCAGGAACTTTCAGTTCTTCTGTTAAGAACTGTTTGAAGTCAACTGAAGGTTCAAACTTCTCTGATGGAGTTGGATCTATGTTTAACTCCGTGAGGTGAGCGAATTGATTCAAACCAAACCTTATAGGCTGGCCACCAACTAAACACCAAAGCTCTTTGTGTTTAATTTTCAACTGTCTACACAATAGATAGTGTACAGTCTTAGCAGACCAAACGAATTTGCTTTCAACTAGTTTAGCAACTATTCCAAGAGGTAATTGCTTGATCTCAACCCACGCGTCTTGTCCAATTGATTCCCTAACCCCAGGGAAATCTGCCATCCTAAAATAGGTACACATGCTTTTATTCTTGAGGCTAGACATCCCTTCTTCGTAAAGTCTCGGTGGGTAACGCATTGCTTGTTCTGCAGCCATCTGAAATAAGTATAAACACATCATAACTCAGCCGCAACATACAACAAACTCAGCAGCAACTAAACTATAACTCAGCCATAAAGTACACAATAACTCAGCCACAACATAAACTATAACTCAGCCACAACATAAACTATAACTCAGCCACAACATTAACTATAACTCAGCCATCACATAAACTATAACTCACCCACAACATAAAACAAGTTAATAAATGAGCCATAACAAATATTATAACTCAGCCGCATCAATAACAAACTAAGACAACTCAACCATAACATGATAAGTAACTCAGCCATAACATGATAAGTAACTCAGTCGTCGAATCTATAGGTCTGACAAATCAGCCGTCAAGAATATTGTAACTCAGCCGTTGAATGAATAGAGCAAACGACGGCGACAATCAGCCATAATAAGCAAAAACAAACACGATTATAGTCAGAATAACTCTAAATACAGTTCGACACTTACCGGAATACGAAAGGTCTCCAATGTAGCAACGAAAACGACGACTCACTCACGGTGACTTCTTCTCTTCACAGCGACTGAAGGCGAGTACGTTTAGAGCAAAAGAGAGAGAGCATAATGGTTCGTCGGCGGCGAGGACTGTGTTCGTCGGCGAATACTATGTTCGTCGGCGGCGAGGAAGTTCTCTTTCGAACGCGAGAGAGAAATTATTTTTTTTTTTCAATTGTAAACAGTGACGAGAAATAAACTGTTCAGTTTCCTTTTTGATAATTAATGAAAGAATAATTGTCGATGATGATGTGGCAATTTCGGGTATGACGTGGTATTTTCGGATCAGACGTGGCAATTTTAAGTGAAAACAGACAAATGGTGTTTATTGTAATTACACCCATCCCACTAAACATCTAAGGAATAAAAAAAAATTGGCTGTTTAAGGAATAAACATACAATTGTGGTCTATCTAAGTAATTCTCCCTATTAAATAACATCAAAATTTTGTATAGAAATTTGTAAAACTTCTTATCTATCTTAACATTTTTGGAGTACAATTTGACCAAAAATCATTTCTTACACTTTTTCCAAAAAATCCAATACCTCAACCTCTATCTAACAACATTCATTAAGGTTAGTTTTTACTTTTATTGGTTTCAGTCGGGTCAAAATTATTTAATAGTAACCCGCTTTGTTTCAATTAGTTTCATTCATATAAACAATGGAGATGTTTATTTCTTAATTTGGTTGGGCCTATCAGTTACACTTATAAATTTAAATTTGTTGGACCAATAATACAATATAAACAAAATATACACTCGTATATTCTACCCTTCCTTATGGAAATCAACATAGAACACGATGTATATGTTGAGTAAAGCTTGAAGAAGAAGATAACTTGTAGTGAAAGTTTTAGTAATCCTACCGAGTTATGGATTAGGATTAGAAGTTGTATATGTCCTATTTGAATTAGGATAGGTTTTGGTTTAATATAAATAGAGAAGTCAGGTCGTGATATCATGTGAGAGATTAAGAGGTTGTGAGAGCTTTAGTTTTTGAGGAATTTTTCCCAATAAATAAAAGAAAGAGTCTTTTATATTTCATAAATATCTTGTTCAAAAAGTTTCATTGTTTCATGATCCACGTTTCCAAAATCATGGTTGGGTTAGTAGTTGTACAACCTAGGCCAAAAGAAAGCGGCTCCTCCTCCATACAATGTATGATGCTTACTAACACCAACTATACTGTTTGGTCCATCCGCATGCAGCTTTTGTTCAAAGTTCACAAGGTATGGGAATCTATTGAATCAGGTGATAAAGATGACGAAAAGAACAATATGGCGAGAGCACTTCTTTTTCAATTTATTCCCGAATTTTTGATTTTGCAAATCGGTCATCTTACAACTTCCAAAACTGTTTGGGATGCGATCAAAATTTAATATATGTTAGTGCTGATTTTGTGCGCGAAGCCCGGTTACAAAATTTGGTGTCCAATTTTGATAGGTTGAAGATGAAAAAAACTGATACCATTGATCATTTCGTTGGTAAAATCTCAGAATTATCATCAAAATCAACGACTTTAGGAGAAATTATTGATGAACCAAAGATTGTTAAAAAGCTGCTCCATAATCTGCCCAGAAAGCGCTACATCCATCTTGTAGCATCTTTTGAATAGGTTCTTGATCTTAAAACCACAAGCTCTGAAGACATTGCAGACGGTTAAGGCTTATGAAGAAAGAACATGTGAAGACAAAGAAGATCAAGCTCCTAGCCAATGTATGTCAACACGGATTCCCAATCCGGTCGAGGAAGTTATGGCGAATCACGAGGAAGAGGATATGGTGGAATATATGTAGGCCGTGGAAGAGGAAGAGGACGAGGACGCTATGATTATCAACAGCGGGATCCATTAACAGTAACTTGTTTCCGGTGTGATAAACTCGACCATTATGCTTCTAGTTGTCCCGACAGATAACTTAAGCTCCAAGAAGCCGAAGAAACCAAGAAATCTGAGGAAGATACTCATGAAGCTGAAGAGTTAATGATGCATGAGGTTGTTTATCTTAACGAGAGGAATGTGACTCCAACCGCTTTTGAAACACAAATTGATGGAAGTAATGTGTGGTATTTGGATAATGGAGCCAGCAACCACATGTCCGAAATCTCTCTTATTTTTCAAAAATTAATGAAACAGTCACATGGAAGGTGAGGTTTGGAGATGAATCCCGCATTGACATCAGAGGCAAAGGATATATTCTCTTTCATATCCATGGTGAAACAAAGGTCTTGACTAATGTCTACTTCATTCCGGAATTAAAAAGTAACATTATTATCCTCGATCAAGCTACAAAATCCGGTTGTGATATACGAATGAAGGGTGAGTTCTTGACATTACATGATCGAGATGGGAAGCTGCTGGTCAAGGCAAGTCGTTCCAGGAATCGATTATACAAAGTTTTGTTGGATGTTGAACCAACTACATGTCTTCACTTGGTGGCAATGAATGAGTCAGCGACATGGCATGTGAGATTAGGGCATATCGGCTTTGAGTCTATGAAATTAATGGTGAAGAAGGAATTGGTCCTTGGCATGCCAAATATCACAATTGAAAAAGACACTTGTGCTTCGTGTTTACTTGGGAAACAAGTCAGGCATACTTTCCCAAAGACAATATCGTTTCGTGCTTCGAGTCTAATTGAGCTTATTCACGATGATATTTGCGGTTCGATCTCACTTCCAACACCAGCATAGAACAAGTATATATTCGTCCTCATTGATGATCATTATCGTTATATGTGGTCTATTTTGTTGAAAGAAAAAAGTGAAGCGTTCAATAAATTCAAAAAATTCAAGAAGATTGTCGAACAAGAAACATAATCTACTATCAAGACATTTTGTACCAATAGGGGAGGAGAGTTTTCTCTCAAGATTTCTAAAGTTTTTGTGAGAGTTCAGGCATTCAAAGACACTTAACCGCACTATACTCACCGCAGCAAAACGGAGTGGTGGAGAGACAACACAAAACTCTTATGGAGATGACTCGAAGTATTCTAATATACATGGGTTTACCCAATTATCTGTGGGGAGAAGGAGTGAGACATGCTACTTATGTTATAAACAGAGTAGCAACAAGAGTTTTGAATACACAAACCCCATATGAACAACAAACTCAATGGGATTCTTGAGGAATTAAAGTTTGAAAAATGTTCAAAGGAACCATCGCTGTATCGAAAGCAAGAGAAGGAGCACCTACTCATTGTTGTTGTTTATGTTGATGATTTACTTGTCATGGGATCGAGCTTGAGCTTGATACTTGAATTCAAAAGAGGAATGGCATCAAAGTTCGAGATGAGTGACCTCGGACGGTTAACATATTATCTTGGTATTGAAGTTTTGCAATATGATGGTGGTATTATGTTAAGGCAAGAGAGATATGCTGAGAAAATTCTTGAAGAAACTGGTATGAGAGAATGCAACTCGGTTCTCATACCAATGGAAGCCGGTGTCGAGTTGTCTAAAGCTCAGGAAGAAGAGTGCATCGATTAGAACGAGTATAGAAGAAATATTGGGTGTCTTCGATATTTACTTCATACACGGCTCGATATCTCATACTGTGTGGGAGTTTTTAGCAGGTATATGCATGAGCCTAAGCGATCGCACCGAGCAGCAATGAAGGCAGTACTAAGGTATTTGCGTGAAGCTTCTTCCTATGGTTTAAATTTTACTCGAGGAGACAAGACTGGCTTGATAGGATATAGTCATAGTTCTCATAATGTGGATAAAGACGACGGAAGAAGTACAGCTGGTCACATTTTCTATCTGAACAATTTCCCAATTACATGGTGTACTCAAAAACAACACACGGTGGCGATGTCTTCGTGTGAGGCTGAGTTTATGGCGGGAACCAAAGCTGAAAAACAAGCCATATGGCTTCAAGACTTGTTAGGTGAAGTCATTGGGTCATCTAGCAAAAGAGTCACAATTCTTATGGACAATAAGTCAGCACTAGCACTCACCAAGAATCCAGTCTTCCATGGAAGAAGTATACATAGGAGATATCACTTTATAAGGGAATGTGTTGAGAATGGACACATAGAAGTAGAGTATGTTCCTGGAAAGGAACAAAAGGCGGATATACTAACAAAAGCTCTCGGGAAGATTAAGTTTAAAGAGATGAGAGAGTTCATTGGAGTTCAATACTTGAAGAAGAATGGGTTCAAGCTTAAGGGGGAGAATGTTGAGTTAAGCTTGAAGAAGAAGATAACTTGAAGTGCAAGTTTTTGTAATTCTACCGAGTTATGGATTAGGATTATAAGTTTTATATGTCCTATTTGAATTAGGACATATGTTTTAGTTTTATATAAATAGAGAAGTCAAGTCATGATATTATGTGAGAGATTAAGAGGTTGTAAGAGCTTTAGTTTTTGAGGAATTTTTCTAAAGCAATACAAGAAAGAGTCAAAGGCAAGTGTGGATATTACTTTGTGTATGGCTTGAAGAGAATGTGAAAGCAAAGTTTTCTGGATGAATTAATGATGGTGATAGCAACTACCGTAGGTCATGTTACTTTGCAAGGCGCTGAAGGTTTTCTGTTTAACTCTGTTTTGTTGTACAGGTACCAGGAATTAGCTAACAGGGTTGATGAGGCCTTGGGGTTCATGTCTGCATGTGGACTTGGCACGGATCATCCACTCATGACTACAACTGATTTCTACACATACCATGAGTGATTGCTTCTCCCCTACGAGCAATCGCTAACAAGGTTGGACTCAACGTCTGGTCTCTACTATGATTGCTCTGCACACATGGTGTGGTGCGGAGAGCGTATCAGACAATTGGATGGTGCTCATGTCGAGTTTCTCAAGGGGATTGCTAATCCTTTGGGTATTAAGGTACTTTACTTTTTCAAAGTTTACATAGTTTAATGCATAGGTAGAGCGATAATATGCAGCTTGCTACAGAAATACTTATATTAAGGATTTGTTCACTTTGGTTTATGATAAAGCAAAACAGAGTAGCAAATGAGGTTTATGCTTGGTCTCGTGGCTCTTATTTTTCCTTTCAAGTGAAAGTTGATTTGAGTTGGCATTGAAAAATCAGAGCTATTGGCTTGGATTTTAAGCGGAATTTACTGAATATCCAAAACACTTTAACTTGATGCAGGTGAGCAACAAAATGGATCCCAGTGAGCTAGTCAAGCTAGTAGAAATCTTGATTTCTAACAACAAGCCTGGAAGAATCACCATAATTGTGAGAATGGGTGCCGAGAACATGAGAGTTCAGCTTCCCCATCTGAGCAGAGCAGTCCGCAGATCAAGTCAGATTGTGACATGGGTCTGTGATACAATGAATGGAAACACCATCAAAGTACCTTGCGGTCTTAAAACACGTGCCTTTGAACCAAAAGAACCGACTTTTTTGGTTTTCGGCGCCGAATATGAATGGTGGAGTGAACCGATCGGCAGAATTTTTAAAGGATTTCGGTTTGCTATTCGGTTCGGTTCGGTCTGCTATAACCCATCGGTTATTCGGTTTCTGTTCTACACCACTCTATCTTCTTCTTCATCTGTTAGGTTCTGTATTTTGCAGAAGTAGAAGCGGCAGCCATTAGTCCTCCTTTCACCATCGATTAAGTTAGATACTTTTATCTTTTTTATACTCTCACCATTCTTTGAAAATGAGCTATTTTTATTTCCAAAACAAATCACATTGGCCAACTTGGTCTATGTGTTAATAAGTGAACAATAAAAAAACAAGTGGCCTATTAATGTTTTTTACTCAGTCCAAAACAACACACTTGACTACTCTTGTTATTTGTTAACCTAAAAATTCAAACGACACAAGTTGATCTTGGTGGAAGTCGCCGAACGGTTCACTAAGTGGGAGATTAGCCAAGAAACCTCTATCACTCATCATCATCATCTTTCTTCTTCACCATCATCATCTACAGCTCCTCTTTGTCAAACGTGGTGTGTAAATCGGAACCCCCAATTCCTGATCAGGATTTTGTGAAATTGTTTTGAAATTTTGATACGTTTCTATGTTTTATAAGCTCGTTTTGATTATTTTTTTTGTTTGATATCATATATGAAAAAACCCTAATCTTATTTTTTTAGGAATCAACTAATTTATTTAGTTTCTCTTTTCTAGTTTTTAGTTATAAGGTTTTATACTTTTATTATTGATAAATGTCGTCCTTTCTCTTTAATTCTGGATTTTAAATATCAAAATCAAACCTTAACCTTAACCAAAAAAAAGTAAAATACTACGACCATCAAGTGTAATATATAAGTATCCATAGCTTTTACCATTGCACGAGTCATGTAACTATAGTGGTTTAGTGATTCCTCTTTGTTGTAGCAAATCATTCGTTGTAACTTTAGTGGTTTAGTGAATTTTTTTCAAGTTTTGTAGATGGCTACTGGAAATAACAATGAAGACGAAACTGCTGTGACTGGAGAACAAATAATCAGAGAAGAAACTGGAAAGAAGAGGGCCACACCAGATTCTGGTCTACCACCGAAACCTAAGAAAAAGTTTGCTAAAGGAGTTGAGGTATGGCAACATTTCATCCAAAGGAAAGAGGATGATAAGCATTCCAACTGTAGGTATTGTGGTATAGAGATAGGATGTGACACGAAGACAGCAGGGACTAGTCCGATGAAAGGTCACATAGCTAGATGTAAAATGTACAAGGATCATGTTGAAAGGGAGAAACAGTCTATGTTGCGTGGTGATAAGAGTGGGAATATGAGGGTTATTAAGTATGATCCTCATCTTTTTAGGAGATCGGTTGATGAGTTGGTTGTGCTAAATGAGTCTATCTCTCGCGCCGGATCAGTCCCACACCGGATCGATCTCTAAGCGGAGCATAGGTTTACAAACACCTCTCTCTCTCTCCATCCCTATCCCTCTCTCTCTCTCGCATCGCTCTCTCTCTCTCTCTCTCTCTCTC